>NC_090379.1:107508188-107746384 GCF_036365525.1 Heterodontus francisci
TCAAATGGTTTGCTGAACGCGGACCTCCATCCAATCGGAAAGCGGAGGAGGCGGGACTTGCTGAGAAGACTGGTGCCATCAATCAGTTGCTCCCTGTCGTATCTGACTTGCAGAATGAGCCCTGGAGAGTATTGGTGTGAGTAGAACAGATAAGATAGCGCAGTGATTGACTAGTCACTGGGCTAGTAATCCAGAGCCTGGGCTAATGCTCAGGGGTCATGGGTTTGAATCACACCATGGCAGATGGTGAAATTTGAATTCAATTAAAACATCTGGAATTAAACAGCTGGTCTAATGGTGATCATGAACCACTGTCAATTGTTGTAAAAACCCATCTGGTTCACTAATGTCCTTTCGGAAAAGAAATCTGCCGTCCTACTTGGTTTGGCCTACGTGTGACTCCAGACCCACAGAAATGTGGTTGACTCTTAAATGCCCTCTGAAATGACCTAGCAAGCCACTCAGTTCAACCACAATCTCAAGGGCAATTAAGGATAAGCAATAAATGCTGGCCTACCCAGGGATGCCAACATCCCATGAATGAACAAAAAGATAGGAAAGCAATAATAGAACTGGAAAAGCAAGACTTCTTTGAGCCAGAGCAAGCTGGGTATTTTTAGGTAAGCAATCCACTTTCTCAGCTCTCCAAATGCCCTGGTTTCTCTCAAAATGTGGGGCTGGCATTGAACGGCAATCTGTTGAGAGTGAGAGAGAGAGGAGGGAGAGTGGGGGAAAGAGGGAGGGGGGAGAGAGGGCAGAGGGAGAGAGAGGGGGTGAGTAGCAGTGGGGGATGGAGAGAGGAGGGAGAGTGGGGGGGAGAGGGGGGAGGGGGCAAGAGAGAGGAGGAGGAGGAGAGAGGACAGACGGAGGGGGGGTGAATGGCAGTGGGGGATGGAGAGAGGGAGAGTGGGGGAGGGGGAGAGAGAAATGGGGTAACATAGGGGTAGGGGGAGAGAGAGAGACAGGAGTGGGGAGGGGGAGTGAGAGCCGAGTGAGTGGGAGGAGGGTGAGGGGGGTGGGGGGAGAGGGAGAAAGAGAGAGGTTGGAGAGGGGAGAGAGAGGGGTGGAAAGAGTGGGGCAGGGGAGCGAGCGAGGGGGGGAGTGGGAAGAGAGGGGGAGGAGAGAGAGAGGGAGAATGGCGGGAGGGAGAGAAAGAGCAGGCAGAGGGGAAGTAAGAGAGAGGAGGAGAGGGTGGGTGAGAGAGAGATGGGGAGAGGGGGTGCAAGAGAGGGGGAGAGTGGGGGAGAGTGGGAGGGGGGAGAGAGAGGGGAGAGCAGGGGAGGGGGATAAAGAGAGTGAGGGGAGGGGGAGGGGGCTGTGGGGAGATTGTGGATAGGGGTGAGAGACAGTGGGAGGAGACTGTGGGGAGAAGGGGAGGGAGAGGGGGAGAGAGAGGCAAGGGTGGGGGAAAAGAGAGATGGGGAAAGTGGGTGGACGGAGAGAGAGCGGGGGAAGGGGGGAGAGAGAGGGGGTGAGAGGGAGAGAGAGTGGGATGTGGGGAGAGAGGGGGAGGGGGCAAAAAGAGAGGGTGGGGAGAGAGAGGGCGCAGAGGGGGAGAGAGGGGGTTGGGTGAGAGAGGGGGTGGATGAGAGAGGGAGGGAGGGGGAGAGAGTGGGGGGGGAGAGAGATGAAGGGTGAGAGGAGACGAGAGAGAGAGAGTGGGGAAGAGGGAGATGGGATAGAGAGGGAGATGGAATGGAGATGGACACAGAGAGGAGAGGGGAGAGGGATGGAATTAGAGAGAAAAAGATCAAGATCACTGCTGACAGATGGACATCTATCCGAATTCTCTCATCAAGTGTGCGGGCAGACATTGACTACTTGTGCAAGCAAAAACAATGCCAGGTATCCCACTAAATAGGGAGAAATGTGTTTTAAATCAGACTGTGTTTTGATGGCATTAGGCCTTCTTTCCACTTTATATACAGATTAATTGCACCCATGTCAGTGGCTGAGTAAACAATTTTGTCAAATGAACGTGGTGCAACATGTTGGTGCCTATCCCTGGACTAAACCCATCATCATGTCTGGACTAGATCTGAGGAAGGCACATTAAGATGCAATATGGCTCGTATCTTCAAGAATTGGATTGACAAAGGCCTTCACAGACAGGGAGATTCCAAATTCAAAGCCAAGATAATAGATGGGACATAACAACACTTAATCAAGCTAAGCCACATTCAAACCCCATTGTACATCAATGGCCACACATTCAAAGACACTGTATGAACACACCAGGGGAGAGCATCAATGGTCACCTGACTGAAACCAAATGTGCTAAGTGATTCACTTTGGTAGAAAAAACATGGAAATACAATATAAATTAAAGGGTACAATTCTAAAGTGGGTGCAGGAACAGAGGGACCTGGGTGTATATGTGCATAAGTCATTGAAGGTGGCAGGACAGGTTGAGAGCGTGGTTAAAAAAGCATACAGTATCTTTGAACTTATATAAGACTCTAGTTCAGCCTCAGCTGGAGTATTGTGTCCAGTGCTGGATGCATCACTTTAGGAAAGACATGAGGGCATTGGAGAGAGTACAGAAAAGATTCACACCAATGGTTCCAGGGATGAGAAACTTCAGTTATGAAGATAGATTGGAGAGGTTAGGACTGTTTTCCTTGGAGAAGAGAAGGCTGAGAGGTGATTTGATAAAGGTATTCAAAATCATGAGGGGTCTGGACAGAGTGGATAGAGAGAAACTGTTCCCACTCATGAAAGGATCGAGAACGAGAGCACACAGATTTAAAATAATGGGTAAGAGAAGCAAAAACGCCATGAGGAAAAGCATTTTACCGCAGCGAGTGGTTAAGGTCTGGAATGCACTGCCTGAGACTGTGGTGGAGGCACGTTCAATTGAAGCATTCAAAAGGGAATTAGAATATGAAAAGGAAGAATGTGCAGGGTTATGGGGAGAAGGTGGGGGAATGGCGCTAGGCGAAATGCTCTTTCGGAAAGCCGAATGGCCTCCTTCATATGTTTGTGTATTCTGCACTGTAACAATTCGGTGATTCTGTGATTTTTTTTCTTAAAAAAGAGCTCTCTGAAAGTCAGAGACAGAACACCAGTCAGTGAGGAAGCTGAGAAATCCGTTCCAACCAAGAAGAAGACCCTGTCTGCCTGCAATATCTTTAAACCACAGAGACAGGGACTGCAAGGTGACCTTGAAAATTCCCCGCCTAAGAAATCGTAACAGGACCGACTTTGACTGAATCTTAACCAGAACTGTCTGCAATACTTCAGTGAACCAAGAAAAGGAACACCAGACCTGCACTGCTGTTAAAAAAATTCCTCCCAGAAAACCAAACTGAACTCTTTTTACAACAATTGGGGTTAAATGCACGCTATTCTCTAATCTCTATCTCTTTTTGGGCTGGATTTTGTGGTGCCAGCGGGGCCCCCGGTGCTGACCCAAAAAGGTGGGGGTAGCTCCACCTTGGCCTTTTCGAGCACCGTGGGACTGGGCTCTCCAACCCTTTGAAGACAGGGATCCGCCTCCAATAGCTGCTGGCCAATCACAGGGCCAGCAGCTCAGCTGTATCGGCAGCGCCACCAGGAGCAGTGGCTACTGCTGGTACTGCAAAGGCATTGGACCCAGGCCCAAAATTGTAACTCTGGACCTCAGGTAAGTGAGGCGGGGTTGTGTAGCCAGTTCAGTAGGCTCTGGCGGGGGTCGGGTTGGGAGAGGTGTGGTGGGATGGTGGGTGTGAAGTGCAGGAGGAGGGGGATCCAGGCAGGTGCAATTTTTGCCACCGGGGTGGGGAGGGGGGGGGAATGTGGGCGGCCTCCATGGGTCAAAGATTGCCCAGGGAGGATGTACCCTGCTCCCAAGCCTGCAGAGCTTAGAGGTGACCTCCCAGCTTGACTGAGGCCACGCCCGCCCCACAAGGGTTAAAT
Source organism: Heterodontus francisci (assembly GCF_036365525.1). NCBI lineage: Eukaryota > Metazoa > Chordata > Chondrichthyes > Heterodontiformes > Heterodontidae > Heterodontus > Heterodontus francisci. The sequence goes on from NC_090379.1 coordinate 107,512,086, forward strand.
CCCAGTGGTGGGGGAAGAGGCCCTTGTGGCCATTAATAGGCCACTTAAGGGCCTCAATTGGCCTCTGGGAAGGAAGGTCATTGCCAGCTTCTCCAGCCTCTGACAAAATCACTTGGAGACGGGGAGGCAACAGACCCTCTGCCTCCTGACTCCTATTGCAATTCTATGGCCCACCGCCCCCCCACCTCCAACCCTGTCTCGGGGGGGCCCATTAAATCCAGTCCCTTGTATGTGTACATGTGTGTGCATGTGTGAGTAGATGAGGTTGCGAATATTTTTGGGTATTGTTTAATAAATAATTTATATTTCTTTTAATCCTACAAGAAAACCTGTCATTTGTTTGTTTATTTGACCACTAAATTACTCACGGACTAAAACAATATTTTTAAAAACATTGTCTATGGTCAGTTGAGAGGAGAAAAGTGGAAGTCATCCACAAAATCTCCCCCCGTCCATAACAGATTGGGGCTCGTGAGCTGGGAACATTAAGATTGAATGACTGATTTGGAAATGGGAGGAAAATTGATCCCTAAAATTGTCAAACATTAAATAACCATGTTTTCTTGTATTCTTTTCTTCTCTACTGCGCTAAAACACTTAAAGACATGGTCATCTTCGACGCCAAAGCATTTGTAGAGCAGGGAGAATTGCCATCGGCAGCATTAAATATTGAAGATTTAAAAGCCATAGCTACCCTGTTGGGAGTAACTTTCAGCCAGAAAACAAGGAAACCTGAGGTGCTTCAGAATCTAGCAAGTCATTTTAAAATTGCCTCAGAATCAGAAGAAACACGCATGGAACCTGAGACTGAAAAGGTAGCACTAGCTACACTTCAATTGCAAACGCGAAGATTGAAATTAGAGTTTCAAAGGAAAAAAGAGGAAAGAGAGATGTAAAAGGAAAGAGAGGAACAAGAAAAACAGATGCAATGAGAAAGAGAAGCAGCAAAAAGAGAAATGCAAAAGGAAAGGGAGATGAGACAGTTTGAATTGGACAAGCTGAGAGAGCAAGGTGGCGATGCCACCAGCAATTCAAATATTGACTCCAATTCGGAACAAAGCTTTGATGTCATGAGACACTCAAGATTAGTACCAAAATTTAATGAGGAGGATGTTGAGTCATATTTTATCTCTTGAGAAAATTGCTATCAGGTTAAAATGGCCAAAAGAATATTGGACCCTCCTTTTACATGGCGAGTTAGTGGAGAGAGCTTGCAAAGCCTATTCCATGTTGGCGGAGTAAAGTTCTTTCGATTACAAACAGATTAAAACTGTTATTTTAAACACCTATGAGTTAGTCCCTGAGACATATCAGCAAAAAATTTGAAATGCTAGGAAAAGACTTGCCCAAACCTTTATCTAATTTGAAAGAGTTAAACACATGGCTTTTGATCACTGGATAAGATCTCTCAAGTTAGATCTTTCATGTGAGAATTTGTGAGGGGTGATTCTGTTAGATGAATTTAAACATAGTGTTTCCATTAACATCTGCAATGGCAGATGACTATAAGCTCTCACATAAATCCCTTTATCTAGGAAAATCCTTCCATAATAAGCCCCAGATGTCCAGGAAGGACAGAAAGTGGGATAGTGACAAAAAATGGGGCGCTAGTGAAAGGGAAAATAAGAGTGAGAATGCAGGGAGCCCTCCACAAGTCAGGAAAGAAAGTACGGAAGGTAGGAATGTTTTCCACAGACCTGTGTGTTCCCATTGTGTTCCCATAGTAAAGCATGGCATGTGAAAGCCAACTATTGGAATGTGAAGGGGAAGCCAGTGGGTTTTGTCAGGGTTCACAAGGCCAGTCCAGGAAAGGGTGCCTTAGCAGGTAACACGGCAGACAAGCCTATGGCCCTAACCAAGGTGATGGACCCCTGAAAGAATACTGCCACAGGTGTGGCAAAAACAGACAAAATTCTTGAGGATTACCGGGGTTTTATTTTAAATGGAAAGGTGTCCCTAAACCCCTCTAATGAGGTTAGCAATACATGCCCAGCAATACAGGGGACACGCAGACCTTAATGCTGGATAAAGGCATGGCCTTTGCACCAGTGAGTTCGCTAACGGCGAAGGTTGTGCTAAAAGGCATTGAAGGTGGGAATATGTCCATACCCCTATATCAGGTGTACTTACAATGTGACCTAGTTTCTGGGCCAGTTACAGTAGGGATTGTTCCTGGTCTGCCTGTGGCCACAATAGATTTTCTGCTAGGCAATGATTTGGTTGGATTTGGTGGTAGCAGCCCCTGTAGTCTTAGACCAACCAAATGAGGCCAGGGAGATGCAACAGATACAGGAGGAAGTCCCTGGAATATTCCCTGACTGTGTAGTAACCAGGTCCATGGTTATGCAAGCTCTGCCCAAGACAGCTGAGCCAGTAATTCAGCCAGATGACCCAGCGGTCTGGCTGGCTGAAAGATTTTCCAAAGATTTAGGAGAGGCGGAGGAGGTGTACAGTAGATAATCCTTGATTAAAGCTCAGCAGGAAGACCCTGATGTAAAAAGAGTAGTGCAGACTGCCTGTTCTGAGGCAGAGGCAGAGAGTGCCTGAACTTTAAAAATGTGATGAGGAAATGGAGACCTCTGCAGTAACCTGCAGAGGAAGAGTGGACAGTGGTCCACCAAATTGTGGTGCCCCCTAAGTATCATAGGGAAATCTTGAGGATTGCCCACGATATCCCAATAGCTGGGCACATGGGTATCCGAAAGACCCTGGTCCAGATCAGCCAGCACCTTTATTGGCTGCATCTCCAACAAAATGTGGTTAAATTTTGTAGGCCCTGCCATAGCTGCCAGGTTGTTGGGACACCACAACCTGCAATCTAGCCTGCTGCACTAATACCCATACCTGCTTTCGAAGACCCCTTTAGCAGAATTCTGGTAGATTGCGTGTGACCGTTACCCAAAACTAGGACAGGTTTCCAATACCTCCTAACAATCATGAATATGGACACCCGATTCCCAGAAGCCATACCCTTCAGTAAAATTACAGCCAAAGTTGTGGTCAAGGGGCTGACCCAGTTTTTCACCTGATATGGATTGCCCAAAGAAATCCAAACAGATCAAGGATCTAATTTCGTGTCCTGGGTATTCCAAGTAGTCATACATAACCTCGGCATTGAGCAGCTAAAATCTTCAGTATATCACCCACAATCACAAGGGGCTCTGGAACAAAACCAAACCCACCAAACCCTGAAAACCATGATCAGGGCCTATTGCTTTGAGTACCCCCACAACTGCTGTTCACCACCAGAGAATCACCAAATGAATCAACCGGCTTCAGTCCATTTGAATTGATCAATGGAAACAAGGTCCCCTTAAACTGATGAAGGAAAAATTCCTAGATCAAAGTGAGGAAACCTCAATATTAAATTACGTTTCAGCTTTTCGTGAGTGATTTTTTAAAGCCTGTGCTGTAGCGATAAAGCACCTTAAAGCATCTCAGAAAAACATGAAAACGCAGGCAGACAAAAAGGCTGAAGAATAGCATTTAAACCAGGGGACCAGGTCCTGGTACTATTATCATTACAGGGTGAACCCCTAAAAGCGAGATTGAGTAGTTTGTACAGTGTGGGGAAAAAAGATCACTGAAGTAAATTGTTTGATTAGCACCCCAGACTGGAGGAAGAAGCAAAGACTGTGCCACATAAATATGTCACAATCAAGAACCAGACAAACTAGTGAGTGTATGTCAGGCAGTGAGAACAGTGGAAGATGGCAACAATAATGAAGACAACCTAGGGGAAGAAGGGAACCCAGAAAATTCTCAGATTAAACTCCCTACTCTGAAATTGGACAACACAGAAATCTTAGGGAGATTAGATACAATATTTAACTGTTTGTCTGACAAACAGAGAAAGGATCTAACAAAACCGCTGAGGCAATCTGAGGATGTTTGTAGGGACAAATCAGGTTGTATCTCTTTAACCATTCATGATGTAGATGTAAGAGAGACCCCACCTATAAAACAATACCCATATAGACTGAGGTCCAATAAATTGGCTCAAGTCCACGTAGAAATCCAGTACATGCTGGACAACAATCTAATTGAACCCAGTCAAAGCAGCTGGAGTTCACCCATTGTATAAATCCCCATGACTGACGAATCAAAACGACACTGTATCGACTACTGCAAAGTTAATGCAGTAACACAAACAGAAGCATACTCATTTCCCCACATTGAAGACTGCATTGACCGACGAGGCAACTCCACCTACATCGGCAAAATTGATTTATGAAAAGGATACTGGCAAGTCCCCATGACCACCCAAGCTAAAGAATTTCAGCTTTTGTAACACCCGATGGCTGATTCCAATGTAAAGTCCTGCCATTCGGTTTAAAGAACCCCCCAGCAACAGTTCAGAGATTGATGAATCTGGTGGTGGCTGGTTTAGATGACTGTGTCGTTGACCTGGTTGACCTGTTGGTCTATAGTGACATCTGGGAAGACAACCTGGACCACTTTAGAGAACTGTTTAAAGGTTGTACAAAACACTAACCTCGTGGCCAATTTAACAAAAAGCAAGTTTGCTCAGGCCAAAGTGACCTATTTAGGACATATTGTAGGCCAAGGTCAGGTGTTGCCAAGGGCAGCAAAAGTACAAGCCCTGATAGATTTCCCCATTCCCTCGGCCAAGACAGAAATAATGCGATTCCTGGGGATGTGTGTTTTCTCGAGAAAATTTGTTCCCAACTTCAACACCCTAGCTGCCCAATTAACCGACCTATTAAAGAAAAATATTAAGATAGTGTGGTCAGAATGGTGCCAGATGGTTTTTGAAAAGTTGAAGGCAATTTTAACAAATGAACCTGTATTGGCAGCTCCAATTTCAACAGCTCCTTTAAGGTGGCTAGTGACACCAGCGATATAGGAGTAGTAGCAGTCTTACTCCAGGAAGATGGCTCAGGCATCAAGAGGCTATTTAAAAAAAAAACCCTAAATAAACATCAACGTAAATATTCCACCATTGACAATGAAACATTGGGACTTCTGCTGACCCTACAACATTTCAAAGTTTATGATCATAATGGACACAAGGAAATGCTGATATATACTGACCACTGACCACAACCCACAAACCTTCTGAGAAAAATTCAAAGTTAACAATGCCAGGCTGTTCAGATGGCTCTTACTTCTCCAGCCACTTAACTTGAAAATCACACATATAGTTGGGGAAAACAATGTCATCACAGACACACTGTCCAAAACTTAAACACTGTGCCACCAGGAAACTGTGAAAGATTAATGACAGTAAACCTGAGGAATGCATCATTGTAGATCGTGTGTTCTTACTTTCCTTTCTTTCTAAAAATAACAACAAACAACAAAAATGAAACACCAAGGAATTTCGTTTTTCCCTCTTTGTGGAGAGGTATCATACTCATTCAGGGAACAGTTATGAACTAAAGTGAACTGGAGCAATTATGAACTGTAAAAATGAACTGATGAATTAAACTTCAAAAAATGGACACACTTTTACTGCAGACAAAATGGTGTAGGAGGTCAGGTGACCTCTCCTGTACTGCAAATATACATAGTGACTGTTGAAGACTAAACCCAACATTACGTCTGAACTGGTCTTGGGGAAGGCACATTATAACGCTAAACAGCTCATTCAAGATTAAATGGCTCCTATCTTCAAGAATTGGGTTGACAAAGGCCTTCGCAGACACGGAGATTCCGGATTCAAATCTACAGCCACTTGACTGAAACCAAACCTGCGAAGCCTTTTTCTTTAAAAAGAGCTCTCTGAAAGTCAGTGAGGAAGCTGAGAAATTCATTCCAACCAAGAAGGCGACCCTGCCTGCCTGCTACATCTTTAAACCACAGAGAGAGAGAGAGAATGCAATGTGACCTTGAAAACTCCCCACCTGAGAAATTGAAACAGGACTGACTTTGACTGAGTCCTAAACAGAGAAGTCTGCAATACTTCAATGAACCAAGAAAAGGAACACCAGTTCTGCACCTCTGTTAAAAAATTCCTCCCAGAAAATCAAGATGATTTCAAAGTGAACTCTTTTTACAACAATCAGACTTAACTGCATGCAATCCTCTAATCTCTATCTCTTCTTGTGTGTGTGAATGTGTGAGTGGATGAGGTTGCAAATATTTTTGGGTATTGTTTAATAAATAATTTATCTTTCTTTTAATCCAAGAGAAAACGTGTCGTTTGTCTGTTTATTGAACCACTAAAACACTCAGGGACTGAAACCATATTTTTAAAAACACTGTCTATGGTCAGTTGAGGGGTGAAAAATGGAAGTCATCCACACCATCTTCCCCCCACTGTCCATAACAAGGATCATCTATGGTTGCCCCTGGTCCAAAAGCCTGGTGACACTGAGGGGGGTGCAATTTTGGCATTCCACATAAATCAAGAAGGAGGGGGAGTACATGGAGGACTCAGCGGGGTACCTGATTCAGTGTCCTCATTAAATAACGTGGTCAAGATGTGTCCGCACAAAACACACTTTCCAATAGGCAGCTTGCCCATCTGGAGTTGGCAAATCAGGCGAGGCAGCTGAATGTGAAAAGCCTAGTTGAAACCCTAATTTAAAGGGGAAAGGTGGAAACGTCATGGATGAGAACAAGCAGCACTTAGTGCCGCAGGCAAAATTTCTGCGGAACCTACAGCAACAAGTGCATTGAATTTGGAAGCCCTTAAGGCTCAAAGCACACAACTGTCTCCATAAACTGTATCCCACACATCCTGCCAGCTTTCCCTGACTGCAGCTGAGGAAAGAAAGAACTTGCATTTCTCCAGCGCCGTTCACGACCTCAGGACATCTCAAAGCGCTTTACAGCCAAATAGGGCTATTCACTGTTGTAATGTTGGAAAGCCTGGGCTGTTAGCTCCCGAAGAAGCTCCCTTGCTGTTCAACTCTATCCATGGCCATCTGCTCCCATTCTTCGTGTTTTCTCCCCCAATCTACCCTCTTAAACTGTTTAAACTCCCCTAGCTCTTTAAATAAGTTCATTTTAGCCCTAACTAAAAGCTAACAGTTAGTTTAGTGTATGTTACCTGGGCCCACTCCCCTCCCCCAGCCACACCTGCTCTTTGTTTTCTCAACGAAATTGATCCAGACGAAACTGAAGAGTACAGCTGTCGATATTTTAATCTCCGATCCTGCTGTCTTCGCTGCCCAGTGTCTGCTGCCACGGCGTGCAGTAAGTCCATTGAGGTGAAGAAGGAGAAGCGGGACCCGAGGGAAGTCTTGAGAAAAGGTGCCCCGAACACCCAAAAATACACGAACGGCTCCCTGGCCGCAACTTCAAAGCGCCTGCGGGAGGTGGCTCGGAGAGCATCTGCAGCGCACTGTCGGCAATGCTGCATGCCTTTATCTAAACCACATCAAAAAACCCTTAACGAATATAACAACCTTTGTAAGCCTGCCCAAAGATGCTTCACCTCCTGAAGGACGTGGATGAGCTTTCCGGACGTCGATGGTGGGCACTGAGGAAATGGCTTATTACCTGCACATGTTTTCCCCCCGCCCCCTTCCCCTCCCCCTTCCCCCCCTTCCACACCCCCCCCTCTGTCCCCTTCCCTGCTCCACCCTCTCAGCTCACCCCCTCACAACCCCGTCCCAGCCCCCCCCTCACACCATCTTCCCCCCGCACCCCCTTCCCCTGCAGCCCCCTTCCCAGCTCCCCCTCGCACCCCCCTCCCTCCACCCCTCCCCCTCGCATCCCCTCCTGCCACCGGCATCATCCTACACCTGTGTAGGGGCCCTAACAACCCCACTGCCTTGTGGGCGTCTCCAGAGAGACCAAGGCTAAGGGAGTAAACCCAAACAGAAAATCCGGAGTGGAACCCCGTAGGCGGTCATGTGTCACCTTTGGCATGTTTCTGGCAGTTCCTGCAGCCATACCGGTGCCAAACGTCGTGCTCTGCACTCCTTTGGACCCCACCAGAAAGGCCGAGAGGGGGGTTTTGACGACTGGGCAACTCTCAACCTCCATAAATTCGCCCAGGCATGCGCCATGGAGAGATCACTCCATAGTTGCCTCACAGCGACTGAAACAACACGGAAGGCAGCAGTTACGGGTTATAAGTCCAGATAAATTGGCGTAGAAACTGGGCGCCACGGGTTGCCTTTGTCGGCGGGAGAGGTCATTGCACCTCACTGGACAGCTACCGCCCGCCTCAAACCGGGCAGCCCCCGGTCAATAAGGTTCTGTCCCACCACAGTCCACCTGCTTCAATGGGTGCTTGGAGCTCAGGGTCATTGCCCGAAAGGTGGATTGATACACTGCACCAAACAACAAAAGGAAAAGAAGGTACCAGCCCTTCGCTTTGCAAGCTGGAACGTCAGAACTATGTGTCCTGGCCTGTCGGAAGACCTTACACAAATCAACGATTCTCGGAAGACCGCCATCATTAACAACGAGCTCAGTAGACTCAATGTAGACATTGCAGCACTTCAGGAGACTCGTCTCCCCGCGACTGGATCTCTAGTAGAGCAAGACTACACCTTCTTCTGGCAGGGTAGGGATCCTGAAGAACCAAGACAGCATGGAGTGGGCTTCGCCATCAGAAACTCCTTGCTCAGCATTATAGAGCCTCCCTCAAATGGCTCGGAACGCATACTGTCCATCCGACTGCTCACCACCTCTGGTCCAGTACACCTACTCAGCATCTATGCCCCAACACTCTGCTCCCCACCTGAAGCCAAAGATCAGTTCTACGAGGAACTCCATAGCATCATTAGCAGCATCCCCAACACCGAACACCTATTCCTGCTGGGGGACTTTAATGCCAGGGTTGGGGCCGACCAATACTCATTGCCCTCCTGCCTTGGGCGCTATGGCATTGGAAGGATGAATGAGAACGGGCAGAGACTGCTTGAGTTGTGTACCTATCATAACCTCTGCATCACCAACTCGTTCTTTCACACTAAACCCTGTCATCAGGTTTCATGGAGGCACCCAAGATCGCGTCGTTGGCACCAGCTAGACCTCATTGTCACAAGGCGAGCCACCTTAAACACTGTTCAAATCACACGCAGCTTCCACAGTGCAGACTGCGACACCGACCACTCCCTGGTGTGCAGCAAGGTTAGACTCAGACCAAAGAAGTTGCATCATTCCAAGCAGAAGGGCCACCCGCGCATCAACACGAGCAGAATTTCTCACCCACAGCTGTTACAAAAATTTCTAAATTCACTTGTAACAGCCCTTCAAAACACTCCCACATGGGATGCTGAGACCAAGTGGGCCCACATCAGAGACGCCATCTATGAGTCAGCTTTGACCACCTACGGCAAAAGTGCGAAGAGAAATGCAGACTGGTTTCAATCTCATAATGAAGAGCTGGAAGCTGTCATAGCCGCTAAGCGCGTTGCACTGTTGAACTACAAGAAAGCCCCCAGCAATTTAACATCCGCAGCACTTAAAGCAGCCAGAAGCACTGCACAAAGAACAGCCAGGCGCTGCGCAAACGACTACTGGCAACACCTATGCAGTCATATTCAGCTGGCCTCAGACACCGGAAACATCAGAGGAATGTATGATGGCATTAAGAGAGCTCATGGGCCAACCATCAGGAAGATCACCCCCCTCAAATCTAAATCAGGGGACATAATCACTGACAACGCAAACAAATGGACCACTGGGTTGAGCACTACCTAGAACTGTACTCCAGGGAGAACGTTGTCACTGAGACTGCCCTCAATGCAGCCCAGCCGCTACCAGTCATGGATGAGCTGGACATACAGCCAACCAAATCGGAACTCAGTGATGCCATTGATTCTCTAGCCAGCGGAAAAGCCCCTGGGAAGGACAGCATTACCCCTGAAATAATCAAGAGTGCCAAGCCTGCTATACTCTCAGCACTACATGAACTGCTATGCCTGTGTTCGGACGAGGGAGCAGTACCCCAGGACATGCGCGATGCCAATATCATCACCCTCTATAAAAACAAAGGTGACCACGGTGACTGCAACAACTACCGTGGAATCTCCCTTTTGCTCGAGTCGCTTTAAACAGGCTCCAGAGGCTGGCCGAGCGTGTCTACCCTGAGGCACAATGTGGCTTTCCTGCAGAGAGATTGACCGTTGACATGCTGTTCTCCCTTCGTCAGATACAGGAGAAATGCCGCGAACAACAGATGCCCCTCTACATTGCTTTCATTGATCTCACCAAAGTCTTTGACCTCGTCAGCAGACGTGGTCTCTTCAGACTACTGGAAAAGATTGGATGTCCACCAAAGCTACTAAGTATCATCACCTCATTCCATGACAATATGAAAGGCACAATTCAACATGGTGGCTCCTCATCAGAGCCCTTTCCTATCCTGAGTGGCGTGAAACAGGGCTGTGTTCTCGCACCCACACTTTTTGGGATTTTCTTCTCCCTGCTGCTTTCACATGCGTTCAAGTCCTCTGAAGAAGGAATTTTCCTCCACACAAGATCAGGGGGCAGGTTGTTCAACCTTGCCTGTCTAAGAGCGAAGTCCAAAGTACGGAAAGTCCTCATCAGGGAACTCCTCTTTGCTGACGATGCTGCTTTAACATCTCACACTGAAGAGTGCCTGCAGAGTCTCATCGACAGGTTTGCGGCTGCCTGCAACGAATTTGGCCTAACCATCAGCCTCAAGAAAATGAACATCATGGGGCAGGACGTCAGAAATGCTCCCTCCATCAATATTGGCGACCACGCTCTGGAAGTGGTTCAAGAGTTCACCTACCTAGGCCCAACTATCACCAGTAACCTGTCTCTAGATGCAAAAATCAACAAGCGCATGGGTAAGACTTCCACTGCTGTGTCCAGACTGGCCAAGAGAGCGTGGGAAAATGGCGCACTGACACGGAACACAAAAGTCCGAGTGTATCAGGCCTGTGTCCTCAGTACCTTGCTCTCTATGGCAGCGAGGCCTGGACAACGTATGTCAGCCAAGAGCGACGTCTCAATTCATTCCATCTTCGCTGCCTCCGGAGAATACTTGGTATCAGGTGGCAGAACCGTATCTCCAACACAGAAGTCCTCGAGGCGGCCAACATCCCCAGCTTATACACACTACTGAGTCAGCGGAGCTTGAGATGGCTTGGCCATGTGAGCCGCATGGAAGATGGCAGGATCCCCAAAGAAACATTGTACAGCGAGCTCGCCACTGGTATCAGACCCACCGGCCGTCCATGTCTCCGCTTTAAAGATGTCTGCAAACGTGACATGAAATCCTGTGACATTGATCACAAGTCGTGGGAGTCAGTTGCCAGCGTCCACCAGAGCTGGTGGGCAGCCATAAAGGCGGGGCTAAAGTGTGGTGAGTCGAAGAGACTGTGTAACAGCCCTGACAAACAAATTTCACTGCAGCACCTGTGGAAGAGCCTGTCACTCTAGAATTGGCCTTTATAGCCACTCCAGGCGCTGCTTCACAAACCACTGACCTCCTCCAGGCGCTTATCCATTATCTCTCGAGATAAGGAGGCCAAAGAATGTTGGAAACATGACAGCCAATTTGCAGCAAGATCCAACAAACAGCAATGCGATAATGGCCTGATAATCTGTTTTAGTGATGTTGGGAACTCGGCAATAAGCTTGTGCTTCCTATACACGTGCTGTTTTTGTCCTGTTACCCCTTCATTTTTAAGCATGAACAAGGCAACAGAGACATAAAAATAGCCCCTCATTGTCAAGACTCACAACATGGCACAGGTACCTGACAACAACAGGTGCCCTTGAAGTCATACCCCAGGAAGGAGCTGCAAAAATGGGAGAGGAGGAGAAGCCAGTGAAAGCCTGGTTCTTGTCCATCCTTTATTTAAAAAATACTTAGTTTGAAATGCTCTAAATCTGGACAGGAGAAAAGGTTTATATACAAGGAGGACTGAGAATTTCTTTAAATAAAAACAGAAAATGGTGAAAATAGTCAGTAGGTCAGGCACCATCTGGGAACAGAGAAACGGAGGTAATATTTCAAGTCGATGTCCTTTCATCAGAACTGGAAAAAGTTAGACATGTAACAGGTTTTAACAGGTTTGGGTTTCTGCCAGGGCGACTCAGCTCCTGACCTCATTGCAGCCTTGGTCCAAACATGGACAAAAGAGATGAACTCAAGAGGTGAGGTGAGAATGACTGCCCTTGGCATCAAGGCAGCATTTAACCAAGTGTGGCATCAAGGAGCCCTGGTAAAATTGAAGTCAATGGGAACCAAGGGGAAAACTCTCCACTGGGTGGAGTCATACCTAGCACAAAGAAAGATGGTTGTGGTTGTTGGAAGCCAATCCTCTCAGCCCCAGGACATGATTGCAGGAATTCCTCAGGGTAGTGTCCTCACAGAATCACAGAATTATTACAGCGCAGAAGGAAGACATTCGGCCCATCATGTCCGCACCAGCTCTCTGAAAGAGCAACTCCCTCAGTTCCATTCCCCTGCCTTCTCCCTGTAGCCCTGCACATTCTTCCTTTTCATATAACTGTCTAATTCCCTTTTGAATGCTTCAATTGAACCTGCATCCACCACGCTCTCAGGCAGCGCATTCCAGACCTTAACCATTCGCCGTGTGAAAAAGTTTCTCCTCATGTCACTTTTGCTTCTCTTACCAAATACTTTAAATCTGTGCCCTCTCATTCTCCATCTTTTCACGAGTGGGAACAGTTTCTCTCTATCTACTCCGTCTAGACCCCTCAGGATTTTGAATACCTCTATCAAATCACTTCTCAGCCTTCTCTTCAAGGAAAACAGTCCCAACTTATTTATTTATTTTATTTAGAGATACAGCACTGAAACAGGCCCTTCGGCCCACCGAGTCTGTGCCGACCAACAACCATCCATTTATACTTCTCTTCATCTCTCTTTGACCTCCTTGTCTCGGGAGACAATGGGTAAGCGCCTGGAGGTGGTCAGCGGTTTGTGGAGCAGCGCCTGGAGTGGCTATAAAGGCCAATTCTAGAGTGACAGGCTCTTCCACAGGTGCTGCAGAAAAATTTGATTGTAGGGGCTGTTGCACAGTTGGCTCTCCCCTTGCGCTTTTGTCTTTTTTCCTGCCAACTGCTAAGTCTCTTCGACTCGACACACTTTAGCTCCGCCTTAATGACTGCCCACCAGCTCTGGCGAACGCTGGCAACTGACTCCCACGACTTGTGATCAATGTCACAGGACTTCATGTCGCGTTTGCAGACGTCTTTGAAGCGGAGACATGGACAGCCGGTGGGTCTGATACCAGTGGCGAGCTCGCTGGACAATGTATCTTTGGCGATTCTGCCATCTTCCATGCGGCTCACATGGCCAAGCCATCTCAAGCGCCGCTGACTCAGTAGTGTGTATAAGCTGGGGATGTTGGCCGCCTCGAGGACTTCTGTGTTGGAGATACGGTCCTGCCACCTGATACCAAGTATTCTCCGGAGGGAGCGAAGATGGAATGAATTGAGATGTCGCTCTTGGCTGACATACGTTGTCCAGGCCTCGCTGCCTTAGAGCAAGGTACTGAGGACACAGGCTTGATACACTCGGACCTTTGTGTTCCGTGTCAGTGCGCCATTTTCCCACACTCTCTTGGCCATTTATACTAACCCTACAGTAATCCCATATTTCCTACCACCTACCTACACTAGGGGCAATTTACAATGGCCAATTTACCTATCACCTGCAAGTCTTTGGCGGTGGGAGGAAACCGGAGCACCCGGTGAAAACCCATGCGGTCACAGGGAGAACTTGCAAACTCCGCACGGGCAGCACCCAGAATTGAACCCAGGTCCCTGGAGCTGTGAGGCTGCAGTGCTAACCACTGCACCACTGTTCCGCCCAACTTCTCCAATCTAACTTCATAACTGAAATTCATCATTCCTGGAACCATTCTCGTGAATCTTTTCTGTATTCTCTCCAAGGCCCTCATGTCTTTCCTCAAGTGCTGTGCCCAGAATTGGACGCAATACTCCAGCTGAGGCCGAACTAGTGTCTTATACAAGTTCAACATAACCTCCTTGCTCTTGTACTCTATGCCCCTACTAATAAAGCCCATGATACTGTATGCTTTTTAACCGCCCTCTCAACCTATCCTGTCACCTTCATTGACTTATGCACATATACACTCAGTTCCCTATGCTCCTGCATCCCTTTAGAATTGTACCCTTTATTCTATATTGTCTCTCCACGTTCTTCCTTCCAAAATGAATCACTTCACATTTCTCGGCAGAGCTTCATCTCCCACCTGTCTGCCCATTCCACCAACTTGTCTATGTCCTTTTGCAGTTCTGTACTATCCTCCTCACAGTTTACAATGCTTCCAAATGTCGTATCATCTGCAAACTTTGAAATTGTGCCCTGTACACTAAGGTGTAGGTCATTAATATATATCAGGAAAAGCAAGGGTCCCAACACTGAGCCCTGGGGAACTCCACTACAAACCTTCCTGCCATCCTACCATCCCTTTTATTCCATAAGCTACAAGTTTGCTCATAAGTCTGTTGTGTGGCACTGTATCAAATGCCTTTGAAAGTCCATGTACACCACATCAACAGCATTGCCCTCATCAGCCGTCTCTGTTACCTCCTCAAAAAACTCCAGCAAGTTCGTTAAACATGATTTTCCCTTATGAAATCCATGCTGACTTTCCTTAATTAACTCACATTTGTCCATGTGACTATTAATTTTGTCCCAAATAATTTTTTCTAGAAGTTTACCCACCACCGAAGCTAAACTAACTGGCCTGTAGTTGCTGGGTTTATCTTTGCACCCTTTTTTGAGCAAGGGTGTAATGTTTGCAATTCTCCAGTCCTCTGGCACCACCCCCGAGTCTAAAGAAGACTGAAAAATTATGGCCAGTGCCTTTGTGATTTCCACCCTCACTTCCCTCAGTATCCTTGGATGCATCTTATCCAGCCATGGTGCTTTATCCACTTTAAGTACAGACAGCCTATCTAATACTTCCTCTTTATCAATTTTAAACCCCTCTAGTGTCTGACTTACCTCCTCTTTCAACATTGCCTGGATTGCATCTTCTACCTTGGTAAAAACATATGCAAAGTATTCATTTAATACCTCAGCTATGCCCTCTGCCTCCATGTGTAAATCCCCTTTCTGGTCCCTAATCAGCCCCACTCCTCCTTTTACCACCCTTTTACTATTTATATGCCTACAGAAAATTTTGGGATTTTCTTTAATGCTAGCTGCCAGTCTCTTTTTATGCTCTCTCTTTGCTTCTCTTATTTGCTTTTTCACTTCTCCTCTGGACCTTCTATATGCAGCCTGGTTTTCAATAGTATTTTCTGCCTAGCATCTATCATAAACACACTTTTTCTTCTTTATTTTAATCTCCACCTCTTTTGTCATCCAGGGGGCTCTGGATTTGTTTGCTCTACTTTTCCCTTGCGAAGGAACATACCTTGACTGTGCCCGAACTATCTCTTCTTTGAAGATAGCCCATTGTTCATCTACCGGTTTTCCTGCCAGCTTTTGACTCCAATTTATTTGCCCCAGCTTCTTTCTTACCCCATTGAAGTTGGCCTTCCCCCAGTTAATTATTCTTACCCTGGATTGCTCTTTGTCCTTTTCCATAGCCAGCCTAGACCTTATGATACAATGATCACTATCCCCTAAATGCTCGCCTACTGATACTTGATCCATTTGGCCCACCTCATTCCCAAGAACCAGGTCTAGCAGTGCCTCCATTCTCGTTGGACGATTAACATACTGTTACGTGTTGTAGAAAATTTTCCTGAACACACTCTAGGAAATCTTGCCCCTCACTGCCCTTTATACTACTATTATCCCAGTCTATGTTTGGATTATTAAAGTCCCCTATTAAAACAACCCTATAATTTTGCACCTCTCTGTAACTTCCTTGCAAATTTGTTCCTCCACGTCCTTCCCACTACCTGGTGGCCTGACAATTTAGTTTAAACCCTCTCTAACAGCACTAGCAAATCTCCCTTTGAGGATATTAGTCCCAGTCCTGCTAAGGTGCAATCCGTCCATCTTGTACAGATCCCACCTACCCCATACCGGTCCCAATATCTCAGAAATCTAATGCCCTCCCTCCTACACCAGTTCTCCAGCCACCTGTTCAATCGCTCAATTCTCCTATTCCTATACTCACTTGCACGTGGGACTGGGAGTAATCCTGAGATTACTGATTTTGAGGTCCTGCTTTTTAATCTCCTTCCGAGTTCCCTAAAATCTGCTTTCAGGACATCATCCCCCATCTTCCCTATGTCATTGGTACCAATGTGGACCATGACCTCTGGCTGTTCACCCTCCCCCAGAAGAAGGTCCTGCAGCCTCTCCGTGACATTCTTGACCCTGGCACGAGGAAGGCAACACACCATCCTGGAGTCATGTTTACTGCTGCCGAAACGCCTGTCTGTTCCCCTAACTAACGAATCCCCTATCACTACTGCTCTTCCACTCCCCTTCCTCCCATTCTGTGCAGCTGAGCCATCTGTGGTGCCACAAACCTGGTTCTGACTGTATTCCTCTGAGGAGCCATCACCCTCACCAGTATCCAAAATGGAAAACCGATTAGCGAGTGAGATCATATCATATCCTGCACTACCTGCCTGGTTCTCTTACACTGCCTGGTTGGTGGTCACCCATTCCCTATCTGCCTGCTTGCTCCTAACCTGTGGTGTGACCACCTCCCTAAGTGTGCTATCCACGTAGTCCTCCACTTCGCGAATGCACAACAGTGACACCAGCTGCCGCTCAAGTTCCAAAACCCGGAGCTTAAGCTTCTGCAGCTGGTGACACTTCCTGCAGATGTGGTTGTCTAGGACACATCCATGACATCCATGCGTCCATGACTTCCCAAATGCCACAGACTGTACAGTCCACTTGGCAGAGCTGCTCTGCCATACCTTAACTTTACAGCCTATTTATTATAAGAAGAATAGCTTACCAGATACTCAACAAACAGCTCCTTCCACTGCACTGAAACAGGAACCAAATACTGGAGGGTTAAAAAAATAGAAAAAAAAGTAGAAAAATGGAGCACCTCCTCCCCTTTGACCAAACACAACACTCACCAAACTCAAATCTCCACACTCAGCTTGCAGTTTGCAAACTGTGAGTCTAATAGACCTTACTAATGCTAATCAAGCTTTGCCAATTCTAACAAACTTTACTACTATTAGTAAACCTTATGAATACTGATAAACCCTAATAATATTTAATATAGCTTATGTATTAAGTTGTCCTAATTTGAACTGATACATTCCCTGCTGGTCTCTCTCTCTTTCTCTCTCTCACTCTGTATTATAAATTATAAAATCCACTTTAGTCTTTAGTTTATATACTAATAAATTGATCAAGTCTTATTTTATATTTCATTGAGATTAAATTAAAAGCTTACTTGTATACTCATCCCAGCCAGCTTTCTATTTCCCTGCTTTCTCTGTTGATAGTGACGTCACTCTGATGTCACTTTTCAATTCCCCCCCCCATCCCCCACCGCCACCCCCACTCTGCTCCTGTTGCTCTCTGTCTCTCTCCAGTCTCTGACTCTTTGGCACACTTTTTAAATCTCTGCGCCCACTGCTTTCTCTCTCTCTCTCTGGCCTCCGACTCTTTGGTGTGCTTTTTAAATCTCTGTTCCTGTTGCTCTCTTGCTCTCTCTCTCTCCGGCCTCCGACTCTTTGGCACGCCTTTTAAACCTCTGCTCCCGCTGCTCTCTCTCTCTCCGGCCTCCGACTCTTTGGCATGCTTTTTAAATCTCTGCTCCCGCTGCGCGCTCTCTCCCTCTCTTTCCCTAGGTCCAACATCTTTAGCTGCTTCGTCAATGACCTTCCTTCCACCAGAAGATCAAAAGTGGGGATGTTCACTGATGATTGCACAATGTTCAGTACCATTCACGACTCCTCAGATACTGAAGCAGTCCATGTCCCTATGAAGTGAGACCTGGACAACATTCAGGCTTGGGATGATAAGTGGCAAGTAACATTCACGCCACACAGGTGCCAGGCAATGACCATCTCCAACAAGAGAGAATCTAACCATCTCCCCTTGGCATTCAGTGGTTCATCTCCCACTATCAGCATCCTGGGGGTTACCATGGACCAGAAACTGAACTGGACTCGCCATATAAATACTGTGGCTACAAGACCAGGTCAGAGACTAGGAATTCTGTGGCGAGTAACTCACCTCCTGACTTCCCAAAGCCTATCCAACTTCTACAAGGCACAAGTCAGGCGTATGATGGAATACTCTCTACTTGCTTGGATGAGTGCAGCTCCAACAACATCAACAGAAGCTCAACACCATCCAGAACAAAGCAATTCACTTGATTGGCAGTCGAGCCAACAACTTCAATATCCAGTCCACTGCCAACACACAGTGGCAGCAGTGTGTACCATCTACAAGATGTACTTCAGCAGCTCACCAAGGCTCCTTTGACAGCGTCTTCCGAACTCACAACCTTTACCACCGAGAAGAACAAGGGCAGCAGATGCATGGCAACACCACCACCTGCAGGTTCCCCTCCAAGCCACACCCAATCCTGACTTGGAACTATATTGCTGTTCCTTCACTGTTGCTGGATTAAAATCTTGGAACTCCCTTCCTAACAGCACTGTGGAAGTAACCGTCCCACATGGATGGCAGCGGTTCAAGAAAGCAGCTCACCACAACCTTGTCAATTAGGGATAGGCAACTAATGTTGGCCTTGCCAGCAATGCCCACATCCCATGAAAGAATAAAAAAAAGCAGGTATGGAGGCAGGGAAAGGATGGAGTGGAGGAAAGAACAAAAGAAGGCCTATGATAGGGTGAAAGGTGGGAGTGATTATTTGACAAGAGGGATGATGGTGCAAGGCAAAAGGAGATGGTAATAGGGGAAGTAAAGAAACAAAAGATGGGTCTAGAGGAGGTGTAAATGGCAATAACAGAATCATTACCAATACCTGTTGTCCAAAAATATGGGAACAGTAGTTATGATCTGAAATTGTTGAACTCAATGTTAAATTTCCTTGGCTGTTTTTCTTTCAATATTTAGAGTGGTAATACCCAGGATCCATTTCTACAGACCTTCAGCAGGGATCAAAGAGTAGTGAACAGAAGTGGGCCACCATGACAACTTTCACCTTCATCACCCAAAGGCACTAAGTCTGATCATAGCGATTAGCCAGCTCAGCACAGAACTAGAATCAAAGTTGAGATGCTTCTTGCTGGTGTTCGCTATGGCTCAGTGTCAGCACTGTTGCATCTGAGTCAGAGGGTTGTGGGTTCAAGTCATAGTGCAGTACTGAGGGAGCGCTGTACTGTCAGAGGTGTTGTCTTTCAGATGAGACATTAAAGTGAAGACTGTACTGTACTCTCAGGTGGATGTAAACAATCCTACGACACTTTTGGAAGAGGAGCAGGGGAGTTCTTCCTGTTGCTCTGGCCAATATTTATTCCTTAAGCAACAGATTCCCTGGTCATTATCACATTGTTGTTTATGGGTCCTTGCTATGTGCAAATATGCTGTGTTTTCTAAATTACAAGAATGGAAGCAGGATAAAATGATCAAGAAGAGAAGTAAGCCTGCTTTCAACTTTATTTCTGGCCTCTGCTCTGTGCCATCTAATCAATGACAGCCCATACTGTCAATAGCCTCTGTTCTGTGCCTTGTACCCAAGCAGAGAGCCAACACAACCTTCTTGGGGCAAGTAAAGATGGACAACAAATGCAACCTTGCCAATAACATTCACATTCTGAGAACAATTTTATTTAAACTCCAGAATTGTTGCACAACTCCAGAAATCTTACTGCGCTGTGTGCTATAATTCTAGGACTTTAATACTGTACTGTGCGATCTAACTCCAGGACTGTTACTGTACTGTGTGGTATAACACTAGGTCTGTTACCATACTATGGGATATAACTCCTGGCCTGTTACTGTGCTGTCTGGTCTGCTTTATCTTCCACAATCGTTTTGATTTCAACGTCCTCATGAGAAATGAAAAACTGACAGATATTTCTGTACATGTTAACATTGTGTATTCCTGGATGGGCTGACTTGCAGCTTGAAAACTATAAACATAATCAGTTTCTCAACAGGTACTTTTTAAAAACTGTGCAAGTCATTACGTAAAAGTTGTACACTCGACTGATAAATTTTCATCCCGTTCCTGGGAATTAGAGTTCTGCATGTTTGTACTGTAAAGGGTTTGTCCTCAGCCAAGGATAAGTGCTGGCAGTGAGTAAAATCCAATCAGTCAGACAATCAAAAATCTGTATGAATGGAATATTGAGAGGTTTTATTTTGATTCATTCAATTTTCATTAAAAATAAGGTTGTCTCCCGAATTCCTTGGATTCTTAGGTTGCAGGTCTCAGGGTAATTAAGATTGTGGGCCTTCCCTGGAATTGAAGACTTCCATGATCTATACTGGCTACAGGCTCTTCCATGATCTATACTGGGTGACTATCCAGGCCAAGGTTTTACTATGCATTGGGAGTCTGTCCTCAATCAGCATACTCACAGCTTATCATCAATCTTCATGCAATGCACAGAGGACCTGTCCAAGCCTGCTTTTTCTCAGTTAAATTTGAGCACCCTTAGTGAATGGGCACGCGCGTCCAGGCGTCCAAAGCGGGTTGCATCTTTGGATGTGCAGCTCCAGATCCTCAGTTTTGTTCCACCTGCCAGGTTTTCCTAGTCCACTGCGATGCTTCAGTAGTTAGGTGGCAGTGCTCAGGATATCAAGGTCAGGGGTCATTCTCATGCTGGGACATGGATCAATTGGCTGCAGTCAAGATGCTGATCAATCTCATGAACTGCTGGCAGGCATCTATGGAGGTGATGATTAGAGTAGAAGTATTGCTTTTTTTCTTAAAAGCACTGAGGAAGTTTTAAAGGTGAGGATTTGGAAGATCTGGGTTCAATCAGAAAGAATCCACAGGAATTTCTTTCTTCATAGTTACCTCCTATTTTGATATCATCTGCAAATTTGGACACCACTCCCTCTAGTCCAATATCCAAATGCTTGACAGTCCCAAAACAGAACGCTGTGAGACAACATAACCCACTTCCAATCATTCTGAGAAAATGCTCTTAACTGCTACTCTCTGGCTATCCGGTTATCAATTCAGTTTGCTACCAATGTTTCCTTTAAAATTTTGTTGCTGTTTTGTTTTCAGTGTGTGGTCCCTTTAAATATCCTTTGCGTGGCCCGCACACATTATTTATCACAGAATAAGCCCTGTGCGGTACATTTCAGGGGCATGCAGCTTAGTGGGAACATTGTTTGCTACCCTTCCCCGAATTCCATACCCTGTAATATTTTTGAATTGTCTCGTGTGTGTGCATCTTGTCAAAGGCTTTCTGACAGTCCAAATATTTCCCTACAATTCCACCATCAACCAAAGCTGGCACCTCCTCAAAGATCAGGTTTGGCAAACACAATCCACTTTTGAGCATCTGCAATATTTTGCTTTTATTTCTGAAATCTATGTTGGCTGCTTCTAATTATTTTAACTTCATGTAAATATTTCAGTAATTCAAATATCCTTTTATTTTTAACTTTTTTTGAAATGGTATATGCCAATGACATCATCATCAGCATCATTTGGCTTCAATAAAGTGCTGTGCCTTAAATTGACAGAGACATTGTTGAGAATCTTCACACTGTCACTTAGTAACGCCTCCCCTCAGCACCCATGGTATCAACGGTACCTCCACCGATGTTAATCGAGCTGCCTCACACTGTCACTCAGTAACTCCTCCCCCCAGCACCCAGTGTTACTGTTTGTCTACTGATGATAATTAAATTCCCTCAGTCACTCAGTAACCCCTTCCCTTGCACCCTGCGTTACTGACAATCTTGAGTGATCTTAATCCGGCTCCATCACATTGTCAGATTCACTCATTAACTCATCCCTGACAGAATTCAAAGTCATAACAATCCACTGAAATACCAAAAGGAGCCCCTTAAAAATTAAAACTAATCATTAACACTTAAGCAAAAAATATTGCTTATTCACAGCTCACACTGAAGTCTTCCAGAGCAGTGACAGCAGATCACTGCATTTCATCCAGAGCAGATTCTCCTGTACATTTCCAGATAGTCATGGTTGGTTGATGTCACTTTGTGCCTTTTTTGTTACATGTGGCTGTCAATTATTAAAATTAAAACCTGTCAAACAAAAGTTGGGGAAGAGCAACTTAAATAGCAATTCTGTGGCCATAGTGGAGCTCCACAGCAGAGCACTGGGTGCCTTGTCCAATTCTGCATTAATGTGTCAATCTCAGGATGCTACAACAACAACTTGCATTTATATTGCATCTTTAATATAATAAAAACATCCCAAAACAAAATTTGACACTGAGCCATATAAGTAGATTTTACGGAGTGTTTTAAAGAAGGAGAGCGAAGTGGAGAGGTTTAGGGAGGGAATTTCAGAGCTTAGAGTCCAGGCAGCTGAAAGCATGGCCACAAATGATGGAGTGATTATAATCATGGATGTGCAAGAGGCCAGAAAGGGAGGAATACAGAGGTCTCTGGGGATTGTAGGGCTGGATGAAGTTACAGGGATAGGGAGGGGGAGGCCATGGAGGGATTTGAACAGATGGATAGGAATTTTAAAATTGAGCTGTTTTTGGTCTGGAAGCCGAATGTGTGGACCGGACTGACAGGTGAATGGGACTTGGTGTGAGTTAGGAAAAGGGGAACAGAGGTTTGGATGAACTCAAGTTTATGAAGGGTTGAAGGGAGGCTGACCAGGAGAACACTGGAATAGTCAAATGTGGAGGTAACAAAGGCATGGATGAGGGTTTCAGCAGCAGATGGGCTGAAATTATGCAGTCAGGCGATACTATGGAGGTGAAAGTAGGCAGTCTTGGTAATGGTGAAAACCAGGGAGTGCTATTGTGGTAGAGCTTGACTTTGTGCAACGGTGTAAAGCAGGTGATAGTGAATTGGTAGACCATTTTACATCTTTCCCAATTTACTGGGGATTGACCCATTTTATACCATCACACAGCCAAAATCTTCCCCCATTATCTTGATTACCTTCCTCACCCAAAAAAATAAACACAAAATGATCCCTAATTCTTAAACCACTACTGGCAAATCACTCATTTCACCTACATTAGTGAAGCCATCTCCCTCACCCTGGAACTTGTCACCTTCTTTCATATGGAAAAATTATTTTCCCCTCAGCAGTTCTTGACTCTATCAATATCAACATCTCTAACTCACTTCCCGCCTGGATCCAACTAATCCCTGACCTACCATTCTCCATTTCATCCTTACCTGGCTGCTGATTGCATCAATACTGTTATAATTGGATCAACTTTCTTGTTCCTTCTGAATTCCAGACACATCTAGAAGCTCTTTCACGAACTTACATCCTCCCTGTGCTGAAAGCAAGCCTTGTCACTAAGCCTCCATCAAATTCTTCACACAGGACCTCACTGCTTTGGAGCTTCACACCAGTGGTTTGCACTTTCTTTGCCTGCTGGTAGGCCCTTTGCGTCCCAGAACTTCTCATGCAACAGCAGCTGGAACAATACCACAAGCAAAGACACTCAACTACAGGGCCTGCAACTGTTAGAATCAGATTTGCAAACTACTTGCAAGTGGCATGTGTCGAGCTTCTTGAGCGTTGTTGGGGCTGCACACATCCAGGCTTTGGGGAGACAGGAGGTAAATTACTCACTACAGAATTCCCAGCCTCTGACCTGATCTTATAGCCACAGTATTTATGTGGCTGGTCCAGTTCAGTTTCTGGTCAATGGTAACCCCCAGGATGTTGATAGTGGGGGAATTCAGTGATGGTAATGCCTCTGAACATCAAGGGGATATGGTTAGATTCTCTCTTGTTTGAGATGGTCATTGCCTGGCACTTGTGTGGCGCGAATGTTACTTGCCACTTATCAGCCCAAGCCTGGATATTGTCCAGGTCTTGCTGCATTTTTACACAGACTGCTTCAGTATCTGAGGAGTCACGAATGGTGCTGAACATTGTGCCATCATCAGCGAACATCCCCACTTCTGACCTTATGATGGAGGGAAGGTCATTGATGAAGCAGCAGAAGATGGTTGGGCCCAGGATGCTACCCTGAGGAACTCCTGCAGTGATTTCCTTGGACTGAGATGATTGACCTCCAACAATCACAACCATCTTCCTTTGTGCTAGGTATGACTCCAACCAGCGGAGGGTTTTCCCCTGATTCCCATTGACCCCAGTTTTGCTAGGGATCCTTGATGCCATACTCAGTCAAATACTGCCTTGATGTCAAGGGCAGTCACTTTCACCTCACCTCTTGAGTTCAGCTCTTTTGTCCATGTTTGGACCAAGACTGTAATGAGGTCAGGAGTTGAGTGACCCTGGTGGAACCCAAACTGAGCATGAGTGAGCAGGTTATTGCTGAGCAAGTGCCACTTGATAGCACTGTTGGTGACCCCTTCCATCACTTTGCTGATGATTGAGAGTAGACTGATAGGGCGGTAATTGGCCTGGTTGGATTTGACCTGCTTTTTGTGGATAATTGTTTCTTTAAATGTTTCCCACTGTTAATTTACCGCTGTACTATTTAGTCTATTTACCCATCAACCTTAGCCAGCACTCCCTTTATACCTATGTAATTGGCTTTGTTTAGTTTAAGATCCTTGTTTGGTTTTGGAGTATGTCACTTTCAAAATTAATATGGAATTCAATTGTATTATTATCACTTTTTCTCAGCAGCTCTTTTACTATGAGATTACTAAATAACCCTGTCTCATTTCACAACACTAGATTTAAAATAGCTTGATCCCTAGTTGGTTCCACAATATATTGTTCCAGGAACATAAGAACATAGGAGCAGGAGAAGGCCATTCAGCCTGTCGAGCCTGCTCCGCCATTCGATTAGATCATGGTTGAACATCTACCTCAATGTCACTTTCTCACGCTATCCCCGTATCCCTTAATGTCATGAAACTATCAAGAAATCATTCTGCAAACTCAGCTTCCAGACTATCTTTGCCAATTTGATTGGTCCAGTCTATATTGTCAAGAAAACACGATATGCCAAATGAGAAATATTAATTCATTGGTTGGAAATTAACATTAGACTTTTATGGAGAAATTCCTACAGTTAACTTATTAAAAACTGGCAGCCAAGATTGCCACCACAATTTGCATCTGAAATATTTTTGCACATTCCAAGGCCCAACCGGAGAAAGAAGTCTGAGAAGCCCTGGACCCAGAACAATGAATGGCTTGCGCTAAGTAACTGAATTACCTAGGATTGCTTCATTAGCAAGGCAGTCAAAGCAATCCTGACACATTCAGCTGAACTTTTACAGCTCGACGCCGATCTCTAATCATTAATTTAAATATGTTAATCCGTGTCCTGTCGCCCAGCAGTGGGGTGGGGGGGGTGGAGGGGCACCAGGGAGCCTCGTCGCCACCGGGCAGATTGTGCTCAGCATTCCCGGTGTTAGGCTCCGTGATGGGCTGCTGCTGAAATGATTTTCCGGCTGTCCTCACCATGGAGCCCGACGTCGGGAGCTCAGTAAAACCCCAGCCAATGTCTGCAATTCAGACTCCAGCTCAGCAATCTAAGCAGAAGTTGCTCAAGCTGCAGACAGCTACCACAGATGTGGGTGTCTGGGATTGCAATGAGTTCCACAAACTCCCACATCTTGCAGCCATGGCACAGCACCAGCCCTGCCATGTCTGTCTAACCTTATTTATTTATTTGTGCAGTTGGTGTGAAACAGCAAAAAGATATTTCTGCAGCTGTGTGCAAGATTCCTGGGGAGCTGCCATGATGCAGTCAAAGCTCCCTGACATCCTTGGACCTGGAAGCAGACTTAAGCGGTGGGGACGCCTAATTCAAACTTGGCTGATGACACCCATGAGAAATCTGAACAATGAAGGGCAATAGTACTACAGTAAATGCCAAATGACCACCAGATGATTGAACAAGCCATCAGCATGCTGAAGATGGGCTTCAGGTGCCTACACAAATCTAGAGGGGCCTTGAAGTATGCACCAGCCAGGGTGTCCAGAATGGTCGTGGTGTGCCGCGCTCTGTACAACATTGAACAGTGAGGTTTGGGCCTGCAGGAGGTACAAGGCACAGAATGCACATTGTCTGTGGATGATTCTGAGGAGGAGGAGAAAATGAGGAGAAGGATGATGAAGGCAAAGTAGCACCAGCTGCTCACATTGCTGTCCTGGAAGGAAGGGATGCCCTTATTAATACATGGCTCACAGGTTCACTTAGGCTACACCAGTGGACCAATATCCGATGGATGTCCAACAGCCACTTTTCCTACCGACCCCCATTGCCACTAATACAAAATAGTCTGCAAATAACCAGCCCCCCTTGACCATCTCCTCATTGGTTCCCATCAATTCATGTCCTCCTAATCATCTTCAAACAAGTTAAAAGGCCACTTATCAAACAAGAATGAGCAAGATGGGAAAGTGGTGCAAAATTACAAAATTTATGTGATTGAATTAAAGAACAAGAACTTCATAACATAACATTTTCTCACACATCCATGCGCATACCCTTCAACTTTCCATTTCCTAGTGCTCCTACACAGTGTAACCCCCTGTGGATTCAGCAGAGGTAGAGGCAGGTTGCTCAGATCACTGGCTCAAATTCACCTTTGAAATAGAGCAGTCAAATTAGCTCCCTTTCCTTGGCATACTCGTTGAGAAATCTGCTAAGGGGTTCTCTACCACGGTCTACCGCAAACCCAGCTTCACTGGTCAACACATGCGTTGGGATTCTTACATTTCCATGCGCTATAAGATCGGCCTTATCAGCAATCTCGTGAATAGGGCCCAAGTCATTTGCTCACCATGCAAGCTTGATGCTGAAGTAGGGTGAATCAAAAACATCCGGCGTGACAATGTGTAGCCTGATCCAAATCATTTCTTGCTGTATATCGCACAAACTTTTGAATGAGCCTAAGGCTGTAATTTTTGGCCCTGAAAAGTGCCCAGTCTACCTCAAATTACCTTGGAAGGGTAACATATCCCAAAAATTTGAGCAACAGGTGAAGCTAGCAGTTTCATGCTGCTACAATGCAGTAGCAACATGTGTGGTGTTCTCCACTAACAGGATGCTACCATCAAGCCAAAAAGACATCCTGCCTATCACACAAATGAATAATGTGATATATGAATTTCAATGTCAGTGTGATGCTAGGTATATAGGCCGTATGTCCCAAAGACTGGCGGATTGAATCAAACAACATGTCCCTTCCACTGTTTGTAATGGGTAAGGTACAGGCCGTACCCAACCAGCCCATGCTTGCAAAGCTCAAAACACAGTGTCCAGCATTAGATGTGATTCCGAGATTGGACAACATTTGCTAAATAATCCTCAGTGTGCTAAGGATTATGCTGACAACCAATTTAAGATTGTCAGGAAGGCTCTCAGTGTGGTACATTTGCGCAGACTGGAAGCTACGTATATTAATACACAGGGCCCTGTTCTTTGCAGACAGAATGAACCAGAGCAGATAAGAGAAGTAAAAGTAGGGGAACATCAAGGCAATAATAACCAGAATATATTATGCTTTAAGATGAGAATAGAGAAGGACACAAGTATGTTGAAAACCAGCTCAATAGATTGGAGAAAGCTGATTTTGAGGGGCTGAGAATAAAACTTGAGAAAATAAAATCGGCAACAATATTGGCAAACAGTGATATAAAACAACAATAGGAAACATTTTAAATGTTCAGCAGAGTGCAGGAAAAAAATATTCCACGAAAAGGAAAGAACAAACTAAACATTAGTGAGACTCCATAGATGGATAAAGACATAAGGGAACCATTGAGGGTTAGGAAAGAGGCATACATTAAGTGCGTAGACAGCAGAAGAGAGCATGATGAGAATACAAAGAGATTAGGAGAGAAGTCAAAAAAAAACAATTAGGAAGGCAGCTATGAAATTAAATTATCAAGGAACATAAAACAAAACAGTAAAATATTTTACAGGCACATCAATAAAAAAGGAACGTTGTGATGGGATTAGGACCATTAAGGGACAGAGATCAAAATACCACAGGTAACAGAGAGATGGTAGAAATATTAAATACTTATTTCACTTTGGTATTTACTAGGGAGATAGAACTGGTAGACATGACAGTGAATGATGAGATGAGTAATGAGATAAGTGTATTTAAATTTTAAAAAGGGGATGTATTGATTAAACGAATCAAACTCAAAGAGGATAAAACCCCTGGTCCAGATGGATTGCATCCATGCATTTTAAAAGAATCTAGGGAAGAGATAGCAGATACACATATTTAATAATTTGTTAGAAAAAGATGTTGTGGAACAGCTGGCAGATAGCTAACGTAATTCCTATATTTAAGAGGGGGGACAGAACATGCCCATCGAATTATAGACCAGTCAGCTTGATATCAATGGTAGGAAAAATAATGAAATCCCAACTAAAGGAGAGAATAGAGAACATCTAGAAAATAAAACTATAATAATGAATAGTTAACATGGATTTCAAGAGGGAAAGTCTTGCTTAACCAAACTTATTGAATTTTTTGAGGAGGTAACAGAGAAAGTAAACAATGGTAATGCAGTAAACGCAATTTATCTGGATTTTCAAAAGGCTTTTGATAAGGTGCCCCATAATGAATAAGGTCAGAGAATGTAGAGTCGGGGACAAGTGTCAGATGGATTGCTAGCTGGATTCAAGTCAGAAAGCAGAGAGTGGGAGTAAAGGGTAGTTATTCAAAGTGGTAGAAGATGGAAAGTGGTGTTCACAAGGATCAGTGCTGGGACCACTGCCATTCATAATTTACATTAATGACTTGGACTTCTGAATCAAAAACACAATTTCTAATTTTGCAGATGACACCAGATTGCGGGTGGATAGTCAATACTGAGGAGGGCTGCGCAAATTACAGGAGAACATTAATAAACTTGCAAAATGGCCAAATAATTGGCAAATGAAGTTCAACACAGATAAATGTGAAGTAGTAGAGAGGAACGTATGATGGCATTAAGAGAGCTTTTGGGCCAACCTTCAAGAAGATTGCCCCCCTCAAATCTAAATCAATGGACACAATCATTGACCAACGCAAGCAAATGGACCGCTGGGTGGAACACTACCTAGAACTGTACTCCAGGGAAAATGTTGTCACTGAGACCACCCTCAATGCAGCCCAGTCTCTGCCAGTCATGGACGAGCTGGACGTACAGCCAACAAAATCGGAACTCAGTGATGCCATTGATTCTCTAGCCAGCGGAAAAGCCCCTGGGAAGGATGGCATTACCCTTGAAATCATCAAGAGTGCCAAGCCTGCTATACTTTCAGCACTGTATGAACTGCTTTGCCTGTGCTGGGACGAGGGAGCAATACCACAGACATGCGCGATGCCAATATCATCACCCTCTATAAGAGCAAGGGTGACCGCGGTGACTGCCACAATTACCATGGAATCTCCCTGCTCAGCATAGTGGGGAAAGTCTTCGCTCGAGTCGCTTTAAACAGGCTCCAGAAGCTGGCTAAGCGTGTCTACCCTGAGGCACAGTGTGGCTTTCGAGCAAAGAGATCCACCATTGACATGCTGTTCTCCCTTCGCCAGCTACAGGAGAAATGCCATGAACAACAGATGCCCCTCTACGTTGCTTTCATTGATCTCACCAAAGCCTTTGACCTTGTCAGCAGATGTGGTCTCTTCAGACTACTAGAAAAGATTGGATGCCCACCAAAGCTACTAAGTATCATCACCTCATTCCATGACAATATGAAAGGCACAATTCAGCATAGCGGCGCCTCATCAGACCCCTTTCCTATCCTGAGTGGCATGAAACATGGCTGTGTTCTCGCACCTACACTGTTTGGGATCTTCTTCTCCCTGCTGCTCTCACATGCGACCACACTCTGGAAGTGGTTCAAGAGTTCACCTACCTAGGCTCAACTATCACCAGTAACCTGTCTCTCGATGCAGAATTAAACAAGCGCATGGGAAAGGCTTCCTCTGCTATGTCCAGACTGGCCAAGAGAGTGTGGGAAAATGGCGCACTGACACAGAACACAAAAGTCCGAGTGTATCAGGCCTGTGTCCTCAGTACCTTGCTCTACGGCAGCGAGGCCTGGACAACGTATGTCAGCCAAGAGCGACGTCTCAATTCACTCCATCTTCGCTGCCTCCGGAGAATCCTTGGCATCAGGTGGCAGGACCGTATCTCCAACACAGAAGTCCTCGAGGCGGCCAACATCCCCAGCACATACATCCTACTGAGCCAACGGTGCCTGAGATGGCTTGGCCACGTGAGCCGCATGGAAGATGGCAGGATCCCCAAGGACACATTGTACAGCGAGCTCGTCACTGGTATTAGACCCACCGGCCGTCCATGTCTCCACTTTAAAGACGTCTGCAAACGAGACATGAAGTCCTGTGACGTTGATCACAAGTCATGGGAGACAGTTGCCAGCGATCGCCAAAGCTGGCGGGCAACCATAAAGGCGGGGCTAAAGCATGGCGAGTTGAAGAGACTTAGCAATTGGCAGGAAAAAAGACAGAAGCGCAGGGAGACAGCCAACTGTGTAACAGCCCTGACAACCAATTTTATCTGAAGCACCTGTGGAAGAGTCTGTCACTCTAGAATTGGCCTTTATAGCCACTCCAGGTGCTGCTTCACAAACCACTGACCACCTCCAGGTGCTTACCCATTGTCTCTCGAGACAAGGAGGCCAAAGAAGAAAAAAAGAGTACATTTTGGTAGGAAGAATAGGAAGATCACTTATTACTTGGAAGGTGTGAGTCTAGGTGGGGTAGAGGAACAAAGGGATCTCGGAGTACAAATACAGCAATCACTAAAAGTTGCACCACAGGTTAGCAAAACGATAAAAAATCAAACCAAGCACGAGGTTTTATTTCTAGAGGGATAAAATTGAAAAGTAGGTAAGTTATCTTGTATCAAACCTTGGTTAGAACACACTTAAGAGTACTTTGGACAATTCTGGTCACCATATTATAAAAAGGATAAAGAGGCACTGGAGAGGGTGCAGAGAAGATTTGCAAGGATAATACCAGAAATGTGTGGGTATAATATCAGGAAAGGATGAACTTGCTGGGTCTCTTTTCTCTTGAAAAAGAAGGCTAAGGGGTGACCTAATAGAGGTCTTTAAAATTATGAAAGGTTTTGATAAAATGGATACAGAGAATATTTCCACTTGTGGGAAGAGCATAACTAGAGATCATCAACATAGGATAGTTACCAAGAAATCCAATAGGAAATTCAGAAGAACCTCCTTTACTCACAGAGTGGTGAGAATGTGGAGCTCGCTACCACAGGATGTGGTTGAAGTGAATAGTACAGATACATTTAAGGAGAAGATAGACAAGCATATAAGGGAGAAGGGAATGGAGGATTACAATGATAGATTTAGATGAGGAAAGATGGGATGATGCTCAAGTGGAGCATAAACGCTGGCATGGACTGGTTGGGCCAAATGGCCTGTTCCTGTGCCGTATATTCTATGTATGTATCTAATCTCACAGTGGCGCAGTAGTTAGCACCGCAGCCTCACAGCTCCAGGGACCCGGGTTCGATTCTGGGTATTGCATGTGCGGAGTTTGCAAGTTCTCCCTGTGACCGTGTGGGTTTTCACCGGGTGCTCCGGTTTCCTCCCACAGCCAAAGACTTGCAGGTGATAGGTAAATTGGCCATTGTAAATTGCCCCTAGTATAGGTAGGTGGTAGGGAATATGGGATTACTGTAGGGTTAGTATAAATGGGTAGTTCTTGTTCGGCACAGACTCGGTGGGCCAAAGGGCCTGTTTCAGTGCTGTATCTCTAAATAAATAAATAAATTCAGATGCATGGCACAATGCTCCTGCTGCTGGCCTCTTGTGTCACCTCCAGCCACACCTTCTTTGTGACAGCAGCAGGTTTCTTCCTCCCATTGCTGAGTAAGATTATCTCTCTCTGGTTCCTCATAGTCCCCACCAGTATGTAAAGGGAGGGGTAAGTGAAGCAGGCCACAGCCTTTGTGTGTCCTGAATCTATTGCCAAAGTTTTGTTTCCAACTCCAAACTCCACCAAATTTTTTTTATTTTTATTCATTCACAGGATGTGGGCGTCGCTGGCCAGGCCAGCATTTATTGCCCATCCCTAATTGCCCTTGAGAAGGTGGTGGTGAGCTGCCTTCTTGAACCGCTGCAGTCCATGTGGGGTAGGTACACCCACAGTGCTGTTAGGAAGGGAGTTCCAGGATTTTGACCCAGCGACAGTGAAGGAACGGCGATATACTTCCAAGTCAGGGTGGTGTGTGACTTGGAGGGGAACTTGCAGGTGGTGGTGTTCCCATGTGTTTGCTACCCTTGTCCTTCTAGTTGGTAGAGGTCGCGGGTTTGGAAGGTGCTGTCGAAGGAGCCTTGGTGCATGCTGCAGTGCATCTTGTAGATGGTACACACTGCTGCCACTGTGCGTCGGTGGTGGAGGGAGTGAATGTTTGTAGATGGGGTGCCAATCAAGCGGGCCGCTTTGTCCTGGATGGTGTCGAGCTTCTTGAGTGTTGTTGGAGCTGCATCCATCCAGGCAAGTGGAGAATATTCCATCACACTCCTGACTTGTGCCTTGTAGATTGTGGACAGGCTTTGAGGAGTCAGGAGGTGAGTTACTCGCCTCAGGATTCCTAGCCTCTGACCTGCTCTTGTAGCCACGGTATTTATATGGCTACTCCAGTTCAGTTTTCGGTCAATGGTAGCCCCTAGGATGTTGATAGTGGGGGATTCAGCGATGGTAATGCCGTTGAATGTCAAGGGGAGATGGTTAGATTCTCTTTTGTTGGAGATGGTCATTGCCTGGCACTTGTGTGGCGCGAATGTTACTTGCCACTTATCAGCCCAAGCCTGGATATTGTCCAGGTCTTGCTGCATTTCTACACAGACTGCTTCAGTATCTGAGGAGTCACGAATGGTGCTGAACATTGTGCAATCATCAGCGAACATCCCCACTTCTGACCTTATGATTGAAGGAAGGTCATTGATGAAGCAGCTGAAAATGGTTGGGCTTAGGACACTACCCTGAGGAACTCCTGCAGTCCTAGAGCTCAGATGATTGACCTCCAACAACCACAACCATCTTCCTTTGCGCTAGGTATGACTCCAGCCAGCGGAGGGTTTTCCCCCTGATTCCCATTGACCTCAGTTTTGCTAGGGCTCCTTGATTTCATACTCGGTCAAATGCTGCCTTGATGTCAAGGGCAGTCAATCTCACCTCACCTCTTGAGTTCAGCTCTTTTGTCCATATTTGAACCAAGGCTGTAATGAGGTCAGGAGCTGAGTGGCCCTGGCGGAACCCAAACTGAGCATCACTGAGCAGGTTGTTGCAAAGCAAGTGCCGCTTGATGGCACTGTTGATGACACCTTCCATCACTTTACTGATGATTGAGAGTAGACTAATGGGGCGGTAGTTGGCCGGGTTGGATTTGTCCTGCTTTTTGTGTACAGGACATACCTGGGCAATTTTCCACATTGCAGGGTAGATGCCAGTGTTGTAGCTGTACTGGAACAGCTTGGCTAGGGGCACGGCAAGTTCTGGAGCTCAGGTCTTCAGTACTATTGCCGGAATATTGTCAGGGCCCATAGCTTTTGCAGTATCCAGTGCCTTCAGTCGTTTCTTGATATCACGCGGAGTGAATCGAATTGGCTGAAGTTTGGCATCTCTGATGCTGGGGACTTCAGGAGGAGGCCGAGATGGATCATCAACTCGGCACTTCTGGCTGAGGATTGTTGCAAATGCTTCAGCCTTATCTTTTGCGCTGATGTGCTGGGCTCCCCCATCATTGAGGATGGGGATATTTGTGGAGCCACCTCCTCCAGTTAGTTGTTTAATTGTCCACCACCATTCACGGCTGGATGTGGCAGGACTGCAGAGCTTAGATCTGATCCGTTTGTTATGGGATCGCTTAGCTCTGTCTATCGCATGCTGCTTACGCAGTTTGGCATGCAAGTAGTCCTGGGTTGTAGCTTCACCAGGTTGACACCTCATTTTGAGGTATGCCTGGTGCTGCTCCTGGCATGCCCTCCTGCACTCTTCATTGAACCAGGGTTGGTCTCCTGGCCTGATGGTAATGGTAGAGTGGGGGATATGCTGGGCCATGAGGTTACAGATTGTGGTTGAGTCCAATTCTGCTGCTGCTGATGGCCCACAGCGCCTCATGGATGCCCAGTTTTGCATTGCTAGATCCGTTCGAAATCTATCCCATTCAGTACGGTGATAGTGCCAGACAACACGATGGACAGTATCCTCAATGTGAAGGCGGGACTTCGTCTCTACAAGGACTGTGCGGTGGTCACTCCTACCAATACTGTCATGGACAGATGCATCTGCGGCAGGCAGATTGGTGAGGACGAGGTCGAGTATGTTCTTCCCTCGTGTTGGTTCCCCCAGTACTTGCTGCAGACCCAGCCTAGCAGCCATGTCCTTTAGGACTCGGCCAGCTCGGTCAGTAGTGGTGCTACCCAGCCACTCATGGATTGGCCCTCTGGATTGGCCCTTTAAATGCTGGAGTTGAGATTGTGCCATGCGGGTCCACATCACGCCTGCTACCACAGAATCAACACAAACTGTAAAATGATAATGAGGTGGCTGCGTTAAAATGCCACTGATAGAGGTGCTGAAATTCCTTCCAGATTTCTCACGCGATATCGGAACCCTACCCCCAGCTCCCAACACGTCTCTGAGTTAATATTAGAGCCAGTAATTTTGTTTCTCTTTTCACAGATGCTGCCTGACTGTTAATTGTACATTACTTGAGTGTTTAATTGTTTTCAGGTAGTGGGCATTAATTGGGGATTCACTTGTGCTCCTATACATAGGAACAGACTGAAACTGTGAGTGTTGGGTTTGGAGATGCATGTTTGTAATGTTTTTATTTAGAGATACAGCACTGAAACAGGCCCTTCGGCCCACCGAGTCTGTGCTGACCAAGAACCACCCATTTATACTAACCCGACAGTAATCCCATATTCCCCACCATCTACCTACACTAGGGGCAATTTACAATGGCCAATTTACCTATCACCTGCAAGTCTTTGGCAGTGGGAAGAAACCGGAGCACCCGGCGAAAACCCACGCGGTCACAGGGAGAACTTGCAAACTCTGCACAGGCATTACCCAGAATTGAACCCGGGTCTCTGGAGCTGTGAGGCTGCGGTGCTAACCACTGCGCCACTGTGCCGCCTACTCCCCTCCCTCAGCTGATGAATCAGTGCTCCTCCATGTTGAACACCACTAGGAAGTGTGTCTCTTTAAATAATAGCTTATAAGTGTGTAAAGATTAGGCCCCAGTTCCATCCTTCTTAAATAGCACCCTAACCTGCTGAATATTTCCAGCATTTTCTGTTTTCATCTCAGTTTCCCTTCTTCCAATGCTCACAGGCAGCCTCCTGGTTCCCTGAACAACCTGCACAACAGCTGCTGGCGTGAAACCACAAACAAAAATAGTCATCCAAAAGGCACCCAACCTTTATAATGTAATTACAATAGCACTTGCAGACGTCGATGATCAAACGTTCAGCACTGCGTTAAGGGTCGGATTACCAGGGTGGTGGGGAGGAGAAATAATTGGTTGTGGGGGAGGGGGGAAGATACCCTGTTGAAGGGGGTGGGGCTGGTGTGCGGGGGAGTGAGGAGATGATGATGAAAGGGGAGAGAATTGGGGTGGGGATGGGGAGAGAATTGGGGTGGGGATGGGGAGAGAATGTCGTGGGGAGAGAGGGTGCTGTGGTGAGGTGATTACCTTGGGGGTGGGCAGGTAGAAAACTGAGATCAGTGTGGATGGGAGGTAGAAAACCAGAGTGTGGGGGGGGGGGAGAGGGTAACCACACGTCGATACTTTTTAAAAGGGTCATTCATGAATAAGTTTGAAATGATAACTACTCGTTTCAGTTTATGGGGAGTAGCGTTGGGTGACAAAGGCCTGACCACCTCTGGAGTCTCATTTTACCAATCAGCTGAAAACCAAGATTCTTCCAAGTGGCGGCAGTGGGCGTCTCTCAAAGTTAACAGGCTGCGAGGCCTGCTGTAGGCCAGCATCGGAAGCCGCAGAAGCCACTGAACAAGCAGTGTCTCTCAGCCAAAAATCTTCCACAGGTAAATGTTTAAAAATATTGTAGTTCAAAATTATTTTTTTTCTTTTTTTTCTTTTTTTCTTTTGGGCCTCCTTATCTCGAGAGACAATGGATACGCGCCTGGAGGTGGTCAGTAGTTCAAAATGCAGCCACAAATTCCGCCTTTCCTTTTTAAAAGTTTGGCTGACATTCTTCAGATCTGGCTAAACGCCAGAGGCGGAAAATACTACATTTCCCAGAACGCCGTGCCTGTTGCTAGGGACTGGTTGCTAAGCTCCAGTTAAACAGAGATTTTCAGTCAGCCTCACAGGTCCTGAAGCAGCAAAGAAAGCATTTGTACCTTCAAGGGAAGGTCGCAAAAACCGACAATTTATACCATTTAAGAACACACAAAGGTAAAGGATCATTGTTAAAATTATTTCAATTTATTGCATATTTACTTTATGCACTTTGTCACACAAGGAGCCAACTGTTAGCCTGTAATTTGTCCTTGAGCCAGTTATTCGATTTAAATAATGTCACCTAGGAAGGTAGCTTGGTCTGAAAGTGCTGGAAAGCTTATAGACTGCACTGAGTTTATTATTGTTTATATTATTTTGTTTGTTAAAAAATGGACAAGGTTCCACAACCAGGAAGAAAATAATGATCAGGTAATTAGATTTTTTGCTTTTGGTTAAGCAATAAATATCGACCAGGAAATTGGGAGAACTGTCCGGCTCTTCAAATAATGCCAGAGGGCCATTTACATCCACCTGACAGGGAAGACAGGGCCTTGGTTTAATATCTCAACCAAAAGACAGCACCTCTCCCTCAGTACTGTACTGGATTGTGAGCCTAGACTATGTGGTCAAGTCTCTGGAATGGAATTTGAACCAACAATCTTCTGTCGCAGAGACAAGAATGCTATCCATTGAACTACAGTTAGTATCTCCCTCCACACGCTGTTGATAGGTACTGATGGAGTTGAATCTGATTGCATGAGCACCAACTGACTTCTGCTACATCATCCTAGAGGCTATTCTTTTCAGTACTGTTCAACCATGAGCAAATCATAGTTGAGTCCTTGCCTGTCTTTACCTCATGTTCACACATGTGCAGGGGAAAAGTCAACAAAACCTATTGAGACTTGTTTATTTAGTTCATATTTTGGATGGCATTTATTGCCCATCCCTAATTTCGCTGAGAAGGTGGTGGTGAACATTCTCCTTGAACCACTGGCATCCATGTAGTGAAGGTACTGCAGTGATGATGTTAGAGGGGGAATTCCAGGAGTTTGACCTAAGCAGCTGAAAGCAGGGCCGCCAATGGTAGAATGATGAAAATCAGCGGTGGAAGAGGCCAGAACTGGAGAAGCACCGAGCTCTTGGAGGGTTGTAGGAAGTTACAGAGATAGGGAGGGGCTGAACACTAAACTGAGAGTGAGGGTGGTTACAGAGATAGGGAGGGCTAAACACTAACCTGAGAGAAAAGATGGATTTCGTCTGTGCATTTCACATAACCACAATTCTAAAGAATGCTTTTACTGCTCTGGCGCACTGAGGTAATCTTTGGCTGCAATCTAAAAATTCTAAGAATTACACAGATATAAAATTTGACCTGACTCCGCTGAAAAGACTTTTGCTGGCTTCCTCTGTAGTGTGTAATGGATTGGCTGTTGGAATCAGAAGAAGATGAAGAGGTCAAAGAAGAAGAAA
Organism: Heterodontus francisci; assembly: GCF_036365525.1. Classification (NCBI taxonomy): domain Eukaryota; kingdom Metazoa; phylum Chordata; class Chondrichthyes; order Heterodontiformes; family Heterodontidae; genus Heterodontus; species Heterodontus francisci. The sequence continues at coordinate 107,549,747 of NC_090379.1, forward strand.
CAGAGCCCAAGTTGACAAAAATCATAGATATTGGCCCAAAAGTAGACCAACTGTAAGTAAGTTTTAATTCTGTTTTCATAACTTATCATGCATGTTTTGGAATACTTTATACCCTGAATAGAAATTCTAAATATAGCCCAAGAACTTCATGATAGAAAACAAGAGATATAAAATATAACAGATGTAATGATGAGCCTAAATAAATCCTTAATATGACCTCAGTTAGAGTACTGAGTGCAGTATTGGGCTGCACACTTTAGGGAGGGTATAATGTAAACCCTCTAAGTGCTGCCTGGTATGAGGAAATAGGAATATGAAGAAAGACATGAAAAACCGGGGCTTTTTTGTTGGAATTAGTGCAATTCTGAAAGAATGGGACTGGATAATTAGAAGCTGCCTGTTTCCAGTATTTGAGGCATCAAGAACAAGGGGGAGCCATAGATACAAGATTAATTGTAAGAGATTTAGAACAGCGGGCAGAGAGTTGTGAGGCTGTGGCATTTACTTCCAGGTTTAGTGGTTGAGGCAGAAACTATGTCAACACTCAAGATTACAATAGATAGGTGGATGAAAGGAAAAGAGTTGAAGGGATAAGGGGCCAGGATAAGTAAATTTGCTTATTACATAGAATTTACAGCACAGAAACCAGCCATTTGGCCCAACTGGATTATGCTTGACATGAGCCTTCCGCCACCCTACTTCATCTAACCGTATCAGTACATCTTTGTAATTTCAGTGGCTTTTTCTATGTATAAATATTATGAATTTTCCATTCTGTGAACACAAAGTCTAACTGGTGGGAACTTTTCAGATATTCTTTGAACTGTAAAAAAAATGTGTCAAACTTACTGACCTCCAGCCCAGTAGAAAAATCTGCCAAAGCTCACTCGCATGGGTGAAATTACATCCATTTTCTCTGAGAATACAGTACACTCTACTTTTAACCTCACTAAAATGATCTGCACCATTTTTCACCTCCGCTCCCACTGCTAAGAAATAAGAGAGACACTCAAACGCTGGTCCCGGTATGGAGAAGATCCACAAAGCTTATCCCTCGTACTAGGTGTCTGAGTTATGTGGAAAGACTAGAGAAAATTGGGCTTTTCATTCTGGAAGGAGGTGTCTGAGAGGCGATACTATCGAGGCATATAAACTTGTTAAGGGTAGAGAAAATGAAAACCCAGATTATTGAATTAAACTGTGAGTAGAACGAGGAGACGATAGTTCAAATGTGTAAAAGATCATCTTAGGATCATTTCACTAAAATGGCAGACAATTTCGAATGGCTAAATTGGTCTTGTCACCACCCAGTAGAGTTATCCAGTGTAGAATACCAATGGAAACTACTTAAAATCAAGATTAAAAAATGTCGAATACAAATAGGTCCCCAAACTCAAAAGAAGGGAGTGCGGTAAAACCAAGGTGGCTGACTGGTAATGTAAAAAGACAAAATAAAATATTAACAGAAATATTTCGATAAATTAAAGTCCTCTATGGGTCAACTAAACAGTTTAGTACAAAGAACAGCTACAGAGAATAAAAGGCTGATATTAGATTAGTTACAGGCTAATTGAAAACAGGATTGTAAATAATTGTGGAGGTAATGGCAAAAGCCTTTTTAAGTTATGTGAAGAGTCAGAGAACCATCAAAGACTGTATTGAGCAACTGGATGAAGTACTCACTGGGTGTGGCATAAATATTAAGTGAGTACTTTGCATTGGTCTTTACTCTTGAAGATGATGCTCAACTATTAGAATTGAATGATTTTTATAATAAAACTAGTAGTATTAAATTGGATGAACATATTGTTTTAGAAAGAATTAAGAACTTGAAATAAATAGAGCAGCTGGGCCAGATGATATCCACCTGAGGGTCCTCAGGGAGATGGACATTCCTGATGGTGGGGGAGTCCAGAACCAGGGGTCATAGTCTAAGGATATGGGGTAAACCTTTCAGGACTGAGATGAGGAGAAATTTCTTCAGCCAGAGAGTGGTGAGCCTGTGGAATTCACTACCACAAAAAGCAGTTGAGGCCAAAACATTGCATGTTTTCAAGAAGAAGTTAGATATAGCTCTTGGGTCTAAAGGGATCAAAGGGGTGAAAGCGGGAACAGATTACTGAGTTGGATGATCAGCCATGATCATAATGAATGGTGGAGCAGGCTCGAAGGGCCGAATGGCTTACTCCTGCTCCTATTTTCTATGTTTCTATGCTAAACAAGTCCCTAGTTCTGACAAAAGGTCATCGACCTTTTTCTCTCTCCACAATGCTACCTGACAGGCTGAGTATTTCCAGCATTTTCTGTTTTTATTTTGGATATTCAGACTAAATCCCAATATAAAACATTTTGCTTATCAAGATAGGCTAAAAGAGTTGGGACTCTACACTTCAGAGACGCGTAGATTTAGGGGTGATCTGATTGAGGTTTATAAGATGATGGAGGGAATAGTTTATGTTCCAGTTGACAGTTTGTTCAATTAAACAGGTTATAGAGGACCAGGAATCATAATTTTAAGTTGTGTAAGGCCAGATCTACGTTAGATGTCAGAGGTGGTTCTTTTCCCAGAAAATAATGGACCTCTGGAAAAGGCAGTGACGCCAATTCACTGAATTCCTTCAAGCGAGTGCGAAGCTTGTTTCCAGTTGGGACGGTTATCACCTCTCACAAAAGGTAGGTATTACGGGGAATTCAGGGCGATATTGATCTCCTGGTCAAGTTTCCATCACTTAAATGGGTCGGAGAGGAATCACCTACATTTTTATTCCCAAATTTTTATCTGTTTTTTCACCTCTCTTAGGAGATCACATGGTTTTGGTTTAGGTGGGGAATGTATATATTTTGATATGCAAGGTATTGCAATTGTGTGGAACAGTTTGGATTACCAAAGGGACTTCACATGTCCTTCATTGTTCATATGTTCGAATATCTGGAAATTCTTCTTCACATAATAATTCCAGATAGAGCACTGGAGCCAAAAACCCTGAAATCATTTAAGAAACAATTGGAATGTACAAAGGAAGGGTGGTAGAATCCCTCTGATGAATGAATTGAGTGCCTTCCTCATCTCTAATTATCTCGCGATCTTTCCAGCTTTTGAGAAAGCTGGTTGTGCAGTCTGACAATTCCCTCCTTTCTCTCTCACTATTTTGTTAAATTCAAATAAAAAAACTGTCATATCTTCCAACTCCCAGTTCTGATGAAGGACAATGCACTTAACTGTAAAACAAGAACAGAAAATGCTGGTCAGGCAGGTTGATGACCTGAAATATTAACTCTGTTTCTCTCTCCACAGATTCTGCCTGACCCCCATCATTTTTCATTTTCATTTAAAATTTCCAGCATTTGCAGTATTTTGCTTTCTTTTGCCAGTAACCATAACTGTTTTTTTCTGTTACTGATGGCCCTGCTACATATTTCCTGTTTTCTGCTTTATTCCATTTCCCTTTTGCCTGATGACCATCATCTCCATTTGCTTTTATTTTGCAGAAGTGTTCATTTGTTGGCAAAATGCTACTGATGTGAGCTTCCTCAATAAGAGTTCATTGAGCGTGCTCACCGAGGGCTATTTTCCAACAGGCAGTGTGTAAGTATAGTTATTACCTGTGACTCAGTAGCACTCTTGCCTCTGAGTCAGAATGTTGTGGATTCAAGTACCATTCCGGGAACTTGAGCATGTAATCTAGGTTGACACTCCCAGTGCAGTACTGAGGGAGTGATGTTGCTGGCTTTTGGATAAGATGTTAAACCAAGGCCCTACCTTATCTTTGAGGTTGACGTGAAAGATCCCAAGAAATTATTTTGAAGACGAGCAGGGCTGTTGTCCCCCGATGTCCTGGCCCATATTTATACCCCAACCAACATCACTGCAACAGATTATCTGGTCATTATCATATTGCTGTTTGTGGGATCTGGCTGTGCATAAATTGGCTGCCAGCAGTGACGATGCTATAAAAGTGCTTCTTTAAAGCACTTTGGAATATCTTGAACAATCCAAGGTTTTCCCCTACTCTGCGTTGAATCAGCTAATCTCTGCTGGGGTGGTGGCAGGAGTGCTTCAAATGGCGTTGGGGTGGGAAAATTAGCCAGCATTCCTGCTCCTGATGGCTTTCCTTCGTGGAAAATGTTTGGATCTTGGGTGAGGGCAGGACTGAACTTGCCTATGATGCTTCCACCGTAGGATAATGTACCAACACCTACTGCAAATGCAATGCTTAAAGAATGGCAATTTGGGCAAGGTTTTGGAGAGCGTTTGGCACCAATGGAATCATATTTCAACATGGCTCAGTACCTTCAGGAGAGTAAAAGGGGAGACAACAATCAATACCTGATGATGATCAGAAGGCTCTAACGTTAGATGGTCTATTTTTATGGTTCTTTTTCTCCAAATCTTCTCCCCTCTTCTCAAAGCAGTAATTCATGCTGGAGTAATGTTCTACCAGTGCCAGCAGTCTACTGGTATCTTGCCCAGTGACCACTTTTTATGTTTGAGATTCTAACCTATAGGATACCACAGCCTGGCTCCAATCCTATTCACAAAGGGTCAGTGAATAACAGTCATGGTCACTAACCTGTCCAAACTGTCTCCTCTTTAGACAATGACACTGAAGCCAATTGAAGCACCCTTTCTGCTGAGAGCAGCTAACTTGGCACAGGTTGTCTCTGGCATCTTCTGGTCTGTATGCTGCCTTTACCATTCTTTGGCCTACTTTATTATATCTCCCTTCACTATTATTATCCCTCTTGAACACATGTACCCATGTGTTGGCCTAGTGGTAGCACTCTGTCTTCTGTATTGGAAGGTTGTGGGTGCATGCCTCACTCCCAATACTTTTAGACTTGGGTGTGCAGGGCACACTATCAAAAGTTACAGATGAGACTAAATTTGGAAGTATTGTGAGGAGGACAGTGATAGACTTCACAAGGACAAAGATAGGCTGGTGGTATGGGCAAACATATGTAGGATGAAATTTAATGCAGAGAACTGTGAAGTGATACATTTTGGTAGGAAAAGTGAGGAAAGGCAATATAAAATAAAGGGCTCTTATATGTTTCGTTCTGTATGCGAGCTACCACTGTACTGGGTCTAGTCAGAGAGGTTCTTAGACTGTAGTAATTAAACATTAATATTTATTTCATAACAATTATATACACTCCACATATGGTCAGGCAGCATCTGTGGAGAGAGAAACAGAGTTAATGTTTCAGATCTGTGACCTTTCATCAGAACTGGCAAAGATTAGAAAATAATTAAGTTGAACAGATTTGACATCTTTGCTGTAAAGGAATAAGATTCCTTCTATTTCTCTGTACAGTACCTCTTGAGTTTGTAGTAAGTAAAATCGCTGTTGATTCTCCTCTTTGTGGAGAATTATTCCTTCTCTGTTTTGGTCTCGTACCCATACCTTTTGCCTTCTGACAACTTTGTTAGGTTTCTGGTATGGTACCTCCGGATTATAGATATGGGGTTGTTTCTTTTGATACGACTGTTCTTTGTCTTGTACTCTCCGATAATCCTTGCTTTGTAACCCTGGAAGTAAATTCTTGGGTAGAATTGGAAGTTGCGTTCAAAATTTTCTTCCTATTAAGAGTTCTGATGGTGCTAATCCGCACAATAATGAAATAGTTCTGTAGGTTAGAAGTGCTAATCGAAAGTCCTGTTTTTTTTGACATTGCTTTAGTGGTTCTGACTGCTTGCTCAGCTTCTCCATTTGATTGTGGATACTTGGGAGAACTTGTTCGACGAACAAATCCCCATTTTTCTGCAAAATACATAAAGTAATCATTTGCAAATTGTGGTCCATTATCGGATACTATCTGATCAGGTATACCATGTGTTGTGAAAATTTCTTGTAATACTCTGACTGCTTCAGTTGTTGTTGTATACATCCGTTTAACCTCGATCCATCTTGACAAGTAATCAACTATAATTAGACAGGATTTCCCATCAAAGAAAAATAAATCCATCGCCAACCGTTCCCACAGTCTTGTTGGGAGTTGGGTTGAAATTAGAGGTTCTCTCTGATCCTGTCTGTGAAGTGCGCATACGTCACAATTCAAAATCAGTTCTTCGATATCCTTCAAGATTCTTGGCCACCACGCGGATGCTTGAGCCCTTGGTCTACATTTATTTATGCCCTTATGACCCTGGTGTATTTCCTCTAAGATGTCTACTCTGAGTGACTCTGGAATCACCAATCTCTCATCATATGCCAATATATCATCCACTATTGCAAAGTGTCTTTTATGTTCGAAGATTTTCATCCTCTCATCCTTGGGACTCTGTTGTGGCCAACCTTGCTCGCAATTTTGGCAGACATAAATGCATTCTTCGTCTTGCCTCTGCACCCGACACATTTGTTGGACTTGCTTCTTCCCAAATTCTCTGTCTGTGTAGAACTCATGCAGGAATTTGCTGCATTTCTCTTTCTCGCTCTGGTAGTCTTTGAGCAGCATGGTGGGCTGTGCTGTGTTGTGCTGGTTCTCTCTCCATTGAGCGGGCTCTCTGGCGGAGTCCAGAAGCTCCACAGTTCTCAGGTTGGGGTGGGGGACTCTCCCTAGACATGTGAACAATTTTGGGAATTCCTCTTGAAAGTGACTCCTTTATTCTTGTTAACTTTTTCTTTCTCTATAAGATGTAGGTCAATACACGCTCGTCTACTTAAGAGTGAGAACTCCTGATTTCTTAGGACATACCGCGTTTCTAATATCTACTTCCCTTTGTACTGAAGTGTTGCTTGTAACTTCCCGTTTACGTCAAGTTCAACCTGGGCCATGTAATTGAGTTTCTGTTAGTTGCAAAAAGTGTGTGGAAAGCCTGATGACACTGGAGCAAGTGTAACAGTCTTGAGTTTGAAATTAGTGATCTACCCATTGACATATGTCTGCGGGCCAAAATGCCTGGTTCGGATCATTGATCTCGCCAAGAAAATATTTTGATTGGTCTGCTGCAGGAGGTTGTTTAACTTTGTTAATCTCTCTAATCTTAAATACTTTTCCTTTAGAGCATAAGGTAGTTGAGATTTTATTTTGACACATCTTACTGTGATGCCCTATTTTTCTGCAGTAAGAGCATTCTACTCTGTTGGCAGGACATTGTTCGCACCTGTGGTTACTTCTGGCACCACATCGCTGGCAGGGTTTAATGGCGTCTTTTGCTCTTCCCCCCCCCCCCCCACTGCAGTGTACCTTTTTTCCTGGTGCCTCTTTTTCAGCCCTTTGGTGAAGGAACTGAAATTATGCAGGATTGGTCTGTTGTTCTTCCTGTCCTCAGCTTGCCTCACTAGCTAAATAGCTTTGTCCAGGGTGAGGTTTTCTTTAGACTGTAAAATGTCTGGTGTGGAATCATCTGTGACACCTACAGTAAAGCCTGGCTACCCGACCCAAACCCGACTAGACCTGACTACGTATGTCGGGTTCGTGTCTGGTCGAAATTCCGAGTCCAGCATTCGGGTTCGGGTCGGGCTGGACACTGCTTCCGGGAAGTCACAGGATCAGGCTTACCATGATTCCCCACAACTCCAGCTGCAGGAATAGACTGCTGCCGGAACAGACGAAGGAGATTCGTGTTGGGCCGGGTTGAGTCAGACGCGAAAAAAAATTGAAAGGCTCCGGCTTGGGTCGGGTTCGGGTTGGCTGTGGTCGGGTCGGGCCCTGGTCGGTTTTAATTTAGTGCACCTTCAGATGGTCCAGCTGAGATCAGATAGCCCAATTTTTCTTCTAGCACGATGCCTTCATAGAATTACTTTAAACTCTTCGAAGGCTTTTTTTTACCTTCGAAGGCGCTTCCTCGATCAACGACACTATGCGTCCTGTGCTTTATAAATAAAGGCATAGAGTACAAAAGCAAGGAGGTTGTGGTGAACGATTATAGAACACTGGTTTGGCCTCAACTGGCGTATTGTGTCCAATTCTGGACACCACATTTTAGAAAGATGTGAAGGCATTAGGGAGGGTGCAGAAAAGAGTTACGAGAATGGTTCCAGGGATGAGGGACTTCAGTTACATGGTAGAAGCTGGGGCTGACCTCTTTAGAGAAGAGAAGGTTGAGATGAGATTTGATAGTCTTTCAAAATCATGAGGGGTCTGGACAGAATAGATATGGAGAAACTGTTCCTATTGGCAGAAGGGTCCAGAACCAGAGGACACCAATTTAAGGTAATTGGCAAAAGAAACAAAGTTGGCATGTGGTTGCAATCTAGAATGCACTGCCTGAGAGTGTGGTGGAGGCATTTCAAATGAGGCCTTCTTAGGGAATTAGATAATTATCTGAAGAGAAAAAATTTGCAGGGCTAATGGGAAAAGGCAGGGGAGCGGGACTAGGGAGTGGCTTTTGCAGAGAGATAGCACATATATGCAGGGCTGAATGGCCTCCTGTGCTGTAATCATTTTATGATCCTATGAACTGCTTATTATCTCATTGCTGTTTGTGGGACCTTGCTGTTGTGTTCATCGGCTGGAAGGCTCTTTTGAACATGCTGAAGATGTGAAAAGCCCTACATAAATGCAAGCTTTCTTTCTTATGTTTTCCTGATATAGGGAATTACTCAAGACAGAGGTAGGCATCTTGAATTACCCAACGTCTTATCAGAAAAACACTACCAAGGAACAGACCATGCTGCAATACGCTGAAAATTTCAGACAACAGTACGTTTATCTGTACCCAGACAGAAAGCCTCTATTTCTCAATCCGCTCAATGAATGTCGTGTTGAGGTATTTATTTTCCTGAGTTTCGTTGGCAGGAAATAAAGATTGGGTAGACTATGATCGATAAGTTTTTAAAAAAAAACATTTTTAGTCTTCAAATAAGTTTAGATTTTCTTTCTTAACTAGAGAACTGCCAAACTTTTGTATTTTTCAATGTTGTTCCCTCTTCTGAAAGCACTGACTTCTCCTGACATATTGCTCACCCAAGTGTCCACACTTCACATGCGAGTCAATACGGTGAGTGTTATTGGAACATTTGACTGTAGGGAGCATCACCACAGAGTCGGATGCTGTCCTCATGTTCATCCACACATGTTATTCGTTAGGTGTCTGTCCTGCTAGGCCCCCACCTGCCAAGAATGAGGCACATTATTTTGGTATGAACATTGATTTTAAATTGTTTCTGGAGCGAGGAAATGACTTGTTAAACAGATCAGCCGTGGCTGGAAAAGACGTTTGCATATTAATAGTGCTTGGAAGGACAAAATATTCCAGAGACTGCTATGGTGGTACAATCCAGCACTGGTTAGACCAGCTGGTCACATGACTAATTGGTTGTTCCAGGGTCTTTTGAACTAGCCACAGAGAGTTTGAATGCAGAAAGGCTGTTTGCTCCTGGACTGAGAAGATCCCTCCTGTCTGCTCCCATCTCTTTCTCACAAGCCTCTGAATCCACTGAAGACACATGAACCCCAAGAGAGAAAAGTCTCCTACAGCGAACAAGGTTTAAGAAGAATACTGGACCCCAACAAAAAGCAAGATCTACCTACAATCAAGGACTCTACAGTAAGCTCGAAGAATCGTAACAAAAACTCTTCAGATATTGCCTCAAACCTTTCCACTTTATTTTTCTTCTCTTTTCTGTCTCTATTTGTAAGTGTGTATCACGTATGCATGGTAGCGTGGGCGTGTCGTGTATCTGTAGGCGTCAACCAAATTAGAGTTTAAGTTGAATAAATTTCAACTTTTCTTTAAATCTGAAAAAGCCTGTTTGTGCTGGTTTCTTTGTCTTATAATTGAAAAGCAGTGAACAAGGATTCACCGAGGGGGAGGTAAAAACACACTGTATTTAAAAATAAAACCCTGTTACGGTAAGACCAGGTGAAGGCTAAGACGGACCCCTAGACACCTTTCTCACCTGGTCCTAACAGTGTCTCTCAATAAAGCTCAAGAATGGAAACTATAGTTGAGCTTTGTTTCTCTCCCAGATGAGCGACATTGAGGCATTTAGTGCACCTTCAGATGGTCCAGCTGAGATCAGATAACTCAACACAGACCTTGGATTGAACCAGGGAGCTATCTATATGGCTGAATAACACAGCCATAATATCAGGGCTGCATTTATCCATCGAACCAGTAGTGAAGTTAAAAATAATGGTTAACAAATGATGTAGCATTTTGCTGTGTACACTGACTATTGATTTCTCCTAGTGTATTATGCATTACCATGTTAACAGGACTTCCTGCTACTGCTTAATGAGGATCTATTCCAGCTTCTCCCAAGGCAAAGCCAGACAAGGAAATTAGCATGATTTGGACAGGGCAGGGAGTATTATCATTCCTTACTTTCTGATGCTTTTCTTACTGATGATGAAAATGACTTGATAACTGGTACCTTCATGTTATAAGACACTAAGGAAAGTGGAAAAATGGCCTTCTGTTTTACTTTGCATGCCCACTTTACATTTTAGAATTAATTATACAGATAAGCCACTCAAACACTGTGAAACTGAGGATGCGCTGTATAATAACAATAGGGGTATTCGTGGCTTGTAGAAGTTAACTTCTAGGTCACTGAATTACAGTGACTGACTGGAGAAGTCAAATTCTGTTATTAAATGGCATTCTAGGGTTTTGATGCTAGAATTGAGGGGTTTTGATAGAGAAAGTAAGGAGAAAATGTTTCCATTGGCATATGTAACCAGAGGACACAAACTTAATGTAATTGGCAAAAGAACCAGAGTTGAGTAGAATTTTTTTTTTAATACAGTGAGTTCTTATCAGCTGGAATGCACTACCTGAAAGGATGGTAGAAGCAGATTCACTCATAATTTTCAAAAGGGAATGGATAAATACTTGAATGGGAAAAGAGTGCAGGGCTAATGAGAAGGAGCAGTTGTGTGGGATTAATTGGCCAGCTCTTTCAAAGGACTGAAAGGCTGAATGGTCTCCTTCTTTGATATATGTTTCTATAATTTTTAACATTAAATAAGGGATTGAATGCTGCAACTTTGTCCATTATTCTGTGAAATTTGCAAATGACTGACCTTTATTTTTTCTACTTTTACCTATTTATGTATTTAATTTTTTATCTCATCAATTTTTAATGATATGAATACACAACAAGATGGCATGCAAGATGTGCCTGTTGGAGGTAAATATTTAGAAGGGCCAGATGAAGACACTGGGGAAGGCATTCCTGGGCTTTAAAACATCTGTGAGAATATCTGAGGATTTGACAGAGCTGTGGGTAGGAGTCCTGGAGTTTGGTAGAATTGCTGTAGGGGGTCCAGACTTTGTAGCTTGTAGAAAAGGCCTTTTGATTTGGCATCACTGTGAAGGGACAACCTGGGATTTGGCAGAATTGTGGAGAGAGAAATTGAGGTTTAGTAAAACTCCAATGGTGAAATTTGGGGTTTGGCTGTCTGGTGGATGCTTAGTGTGTGTTGGTAGTGCAGGAATGGGGAGGCAATGGGCTTGACAGCAGTGGAGGGGTAGTAGTTCTGGCAGTATGATTTGTAGGAGATCATAGCATACATAATTCAGTGTTTTCTGATTAGTTTGTCAATATTTGTCTCTTTAACTGTCTGTTCTCTCTTTATGTTTTGTCTGTGCATCTCACTGCTATCACTAATCAGAATTTATACATTTTCCAGCAATCAATGACATACGGCTGATGATAATCAGACCCTCTGTTTGCTGGGAAGCTTTCAAAATTAAATTCACTTGTTTCTTTTAATTTTGAAAATAACTCAAATTAAGATAAGGTAGGAACTGTACGTGAGCAGTTTCAAATGCTAACTGGGTAGTGGGCATAAAAAATCACCCTGGAGCCACTGGGAGCTGATTGCTACAATTTTGGCCTGCTTTCCTGAGCTGGTGGCAAGGAAACTTTTTCAACGCTAATACAGTTCTTCTTAAAATATACATGTTGGGTTCCAATTACATCTTTCATGATGTGGCCTAAGCAGGAAACAAAAGTGAGTTCCCTACCAGGTGAAACTAAAGCATGGAAGTGGATCAGGAAGAGAAAATGCAAAAAAGCTATCACTTTTTTTTATATCTCTAGCCCATATAGGAAAGCTTAGGCCTCCCCTGCCATTATCTTGGCCCACCCCACACAATTATGGGAACCCCCACAGGATGCTCCAGCAGTTGATTCTGCCACTTGCCTGGTTTCTGTGGGCAGCCTCGGGGATGTGCAAATGTCTGCCACTTCCCACCACTTGCCTGCCTGGAGTGGGTAGTCAGCTGGTGGCATTTAAATGTGGTGCAGCTATTAAATTCCTTGGACCTCATTTTTTTGTCACAGTGGATGTATTTAGAATTGACATGAAAACTCACCTGCCGAATACTAGTTAAAATCGGGACCTATTTCTTTTTCTCTGTTTCTGCCTGTCTCTCTTTGATTCTTTCTCTATTATCCTTTCTCAGTTTGATGGACTTCCTGAAGTTGAAATGCTATTTATAGTTTGAACACACAAGCTACAATACGAGCTGCAAAATTGTGCAGCCTTTCTGGTGCGCTTCTGTTGCGGCTTGCAGGGCGTACAATGCTAGGGCCAGGAATTTGGCCAAGATCCAGTTCCTGCTGGACGTTATGAATGATGTAGCCTCCATCCCTTACTAGTCCAGTAATGCCAGGGGGTCAAGTCTGAGGGTAGAAATTCCCTAACGGGAGTTCCCACACCATGGCCTTCAGCCGAGATCAGGCATAATAGCATATGATTGATGCAGGTATACCTGGTGTCATTCTGTGAACCTGTCAGAAGTTGGGGTGAGGTTGTGAGCCTGGCCTAGGTATCTTAAAATGAGAAACCTTGAAACTGTTGGAGGGAGTTGTAAGGGGGCTACCAAAATGTTTTTCTAGCCGGGAATTTAATACTCATCCTGAGTCAGCCAGCTACTGTTGGGATCTCTGGGTTCTCAGAGGGAGGCACTACAGACATTCCACACTTCGCTGAAGGCTTGCTGTTGGAGGCGCAAACCTCAGCAGGGTCAATCGTGGAGTTGCATGGTGGGTGCAGTCTGTTAGAGAAACCTCCAAGCCTGTTTGTGAAGAAGACACTGAGACTAGGATGCTTTAGGTGGAGATTGTTTATTGCTTGTCACAGAGCTTACTTTTGCACTCGTAACAACACCCACCGCCAGTGCTGGCTGTCTCTTCTTTATATATACACACTTGAATGCAATTAACTAATTAACACCCTAGTATCTTGAACTACTAGGTATTTGTCATCCATTAACAGTACTTCAGACCCTAACACGCTCCAGGGGAAAGAAAACATAGGGATAGGAACAGAAGGAGGCCATTCAGACCCTCAAACCTGTTCCATCATTCCGTTAGATCATGGCTGATCTGCATCTCAACTCCATTTACCTGCCTTCGATCCATATCTCTTGATGCTCATACCTAATAAAAATTTATCAATCTCAGTTTTGAAAATTTCAATTGGCCCAGCATCCACAGACTTTTGGGGGAGTGCTTCCCAATTTCACATCTGAATGGCCTAGCATTAATTTTAAGATTGTGCCCCCTTTTTCTGAATTCCCCCACAAGAGGAAATAGTTTCTTGTGTCTACTCTATCGAATCCTTTAATCATTTCAAACACCTCAATTATATCAACCCTCTGTACACTAATGATACCCAGCTCTATCTTACCACCACCTCTCTCGACTCCTCCACTGTCACGTAATGCTTGTCCAACTGTTTGAGCAGAAATTTCTTCCAACTAAATATTGCGAAGACCAAAGCAATTGTCTTCAGCCCCTCAGAAACTCCATTCCCGAGCCACTGACTCCTATCCCTCTCCCTGGCAACTGTCTGATGCTGAACCAAACTCTTTGGAACCTTAAAGTCATATTTATCCTGAGATGAGCTTCTGACCACCCATCCGCACCATCACTAAGACTGCTTATTTACACCTCCATAACATTGTATGACTACGCCCGTGCCAATGGTGAGTGTTTAAAATTGTGGATGTGCAAGAGGCCAGAACTGGAGGAGCACAGATATCACAGAGGATTGTAGAGCTGGAGGAGGTTACAGAGATAGGGAGGGGCAAGATCATGAACAAGCATGAGAATTTTAAAATCGAGGTGTTGCTTATCCAGCAGTCAATATAGGTCAGCAAGTACAGGGATGAAAGTTGATGGGGCTTGGTGCGAGTTTGGACATGGGCAGCAGAGTTTTAGATGAGCTCAAGTCAATGACGGATGGAAGATGGGAGACTGGCCAGCAGTGCCTTGGAATAGTCAAGTCTAGAAGTAATAAAGGCATGAATGATGGTTTCAGCAGAAGAGCTGGGGCAGAGTTGGGCAATGTTATGGGGCTGGAAATAAGTGGTCTTAGTCATTGTGTAGATATGTGGTCGGAAGCTTATCTCAGTCAAATATGACACTGAGGTTGCAAACAGTCTGATTCAACCTTGTACGGTTGCCACAGAGAGGGATGGATTGTTGGTTAGGGAATAAAGTTTGTAAGTTTAAGAAAAGAGGGAGGGACAAACCAGGAAACTGCAGACATGTCAGTTTAAAGCCAGTAGTAGTGAAGTTACTGGAATCTATCATTAGGGACGGAGTGACTTCGCATTTGAACAAGTATGAGCTGGTCGAAGAGATTCAGCATGGATTTGTGAAGGATAGGTCACGTCTGACTAATCTGGTTAAATTTTTTTTGAGGATGGTGGATAGGGGATGTCTGTGGATGTTACCTGTATGGACTACCAGAAGACATTTGATAAGGTTCTGCACAAAAGATTACAAGACCAAAAGAATATAGAAATAGGAACAGGAGTAGGCCAGAGCCCTTCAAGCTGGCTTCGCAATCCAGTAAGGTCATGGCTGCTCTCCTAATTCAACTCCGCCTTCCCACTCTATGCCCATATTCCTTGATTCCCTTATTATCCAAAAATCATTGACCTTTGTCATGAATATACTCAATGAACGAGTATCCTTAGCTCTCTGGGGTAGAGAATTCCAAAGATTCACATCCCTTTCAGTGAAGAAATTTCTCCTTATCTATGTTTTAAATGGCTGTCCCCTTATTTTAAGACTGTGACCTTTTATTCTAGACTTCCCAGCCAGGGGAAAATTATGATTGGAGCCTCTGCAATTTCCTCACCTGTTTCTTTTGAGCCCCCAGGTGGAAAACATTAAGCCCTGGAAATTTGTTTATTTTAAGTCCATTATTTTCTCCATTACATTTCATAAACTTAGAATAAGGTTTTGGGCTCCTGGGATTGGGGTAATATATTAACCTGAATTGAGGATTAGCTAATGGACAGAAACAGACACAGAAACAGGTTAGGAATAAAACAGGTCATTTTTGATAAGCAGGCTTTAACTAGAGGGATACCACAAGGATCAGTTCTTTGGCCTTAGTTATTTCCTAACTATATCAATGATTTAGATGAGGGGACCAAGTGTAATGTATTCAAGTTTGCTGACAACACAAAATTAGGTGGGAAAGAAAGCTGTGAGGAGCACACAAAGAGACTGCAAAGTGGTCTGGACAGGTTAGGTGAGTGGGCAAGAATATGGTCGATGGAATATAATGTGGGTGTCGTGCAGGCCCCCACCTGTCAAGAATGAGGCACATTAGTTTCGCCACATGGACATTAAATTTCAAATTGTTGCTGGGAAGAAGAGGTCTATTACAAGGAGTTGCAGGCCCCTGGCTGGAAGAACATTTTTACATATTAGCAGACAGTGCTGGAACAAAGGAGCTATTTCCTGCTCCCATACAATACACTGAACTGACCTGGTCAAACCAGTCGCTCACGTGACCACCCTGCTGGCCAACTTGGGGAGTTTTAAATTGTAGCGACAGTGTTTGAACTGGCAGAAAGCTCTTGGCTCCTGAACTGAAAAGGCCTCTCGTGGCTGGCTCACCACAGCCTCTCCTGTCTGCTCCCATCTCTTTCTCACCAGCTTCGGAATCAATTGAAGACACATGAACCCCAAGAGAGAAAAGTGTCCTACAGTGAACAAGGTTTGAAAAGAATACTGGGCCCCAACGAAAAGCAAGATCAACCTACAAAAGGACTCTGCAGTGAGCTCGAAGAACTGTAACAAACTCTTCAGATATTGCCTCAAACCTTTCCACTTTTTTTTCCTACTCTTTCCTGTCTCTATTTGCATGTGCGTATCACGGCTGCATGCTAGCATGGGGCACGGTGTGTATCCATAAGTGTTAACTGAATTAGAGTTTTAAGTTTAATAAAATTTCACTTTTCTTCTTTAAACCTAAGAAAGCCTGTTTGTGCTCATTTGTTCGCCTTACAATTGGAAAGTGGTGAACAAGGATTCAAATCCTTTTAATTTAAAATCAAACCCTACTACAGTAAGACCAGGTGAAGGCTGAGAGGGACCCCTGGACACCTTTCTTATCTGGTCGTAACAGTGGGGAAGTGTCAAATTATTCACTTTGGTAGGTGAGGGACTGGGAAATGTTGGTATTCAAAGGGACCTGTGTGTCCTTGTACATGGATCACAGAAAGGTAACATGCAGTTACAGCAAGAAATTAGGAAAGCAAATGGTATGTTAACCTTTATTACAAAGGAGTTAGAGTGTAAGAGTAAAAAAGACTTGCTGAAAATATATAGGGCTTTGGTGAGACAACACCTGGATTACTGTGTACAGTTATGGTCTCCTTACCCAAGGAAAGATATACTTAGCTTATAAGGAGTGCAATGGACTGATTCTTTGGATGCGGAGATTGCCCTATGTGGAGAGATTGAGTAGACTAGGCCTATATTCCATAGAATTTAGAAGAATGGGAGGATTATTAGCAAAAATGAAAGCACATGGAATTGGAGGGAACCTTGGGAATCAGTAATTGGCTGGGAGGTAGGATCAGAGAATGTGGATTAAGGGAATGTCTGTGATTGATGGGATGTGACAAGTGGTGTTCCTCAGGGATCTCTGCTAGGACTTCAGTTTTGCACCATATTTATCAATGATTTTGATGAAGGAATAGAGAGTTGTATAACCATGTTTGCAGATGACACTAATCATGAAGAACAGTAAGTTGTGTGCAGGAAGTCACAAAGGATCGTAGACAGATTAAGTGAGTGGAAAAAAACTGGCAAATGGAGTTTAATGTGAGGAAAGGGACATCATCCTCATCCTATATAAAAGTTAACTATTTCTAATCCCTATTATTTAACAGTTCTCAAGACTTTTCCATCACTAACAAAGGCTTGTACCACTGCGCACTTAGTTTGCTGTAAAATGTAAAAATGTATATGGCATGACAAATGAAATGGAAGGGTTGCGAGGCAACTCATGATTGTATTGAAGGAAACTGATCACCTTTGCACTGTTTGTATTTTTTGACTTGGTGCCGTTTGAAACTGTTTGGTAAAGTATTTTTTACATATTTTTATGAATAAAGTATATTTTGGAAATAAAAAAAAACATTAGCTTTGCATTTAATTTCAGCACAACTTGTTAAAAATGTGGCCTCCACCATCTCGTGTGGAACTGCCACTGTGCTAAGTGGGATAGATTCAGAACAGGTCTAGTAATTCAAGATTGGACATCCATGAGGTGCTGAGGGCTATCAGCAGCAGAAACTTCATGGCTCCCATCCCACGAATAATTAAACAAACGACGGAGCTCTGTGCCCATAGAGCGGCTGACTCACTGACCAGGCACAGACTGAGCTTTGTGCCCATAGACAGGCTTGAACTCACTGTCCAGAGGCAGACTGAGCTCTCTGATCACATGTAGGTTGAATTCTCTGCCTGGATGGACTGAACTCTGGCCATGTGTTGTCTAAAATCTCTGGTCAGCAGCAGGCTGAAGTCTCTGTGGCCACGAGTATGCTATATTCTCTATCCAAGGTGACCTCAATTCTCTGGCTGTGGGAGGGCAGAACTCAATGTTTTTTGCTTTGCTGACCCAAGGTCCATTTTGACTTCAACGTACAGCAGCAGTCCTTCAGTGTGTGTTGTACATGCCATACCTGGTAGAATGGAAGGAACACAAATCATAAACCAACAAGTGTATGTGATAATGAATGAGTATAAGTCTAAATTTTTTTCTTAATAAGGAATGATGTGGATAAACCAAAAAGTTTTTGTTTTTGTCAACAGAAATTTGTAAGCACAACTCTCCGCCCAACATTGCTGAAGCATGAGGAACTGTACAACTGGGATGGGTGTGCCCAGTTTGTGGCTGACTTTCTGGTAGTGGATTCCTTAGATCCTATCACTGACGTGGTAAGAAATCCCACATTGCAGGAGCAACTGGCTTTCTGGTGAAAGAGTCACCAGTGCTGAAACAGCAGATTTCTCGGAGACACAATTTCCGATAACAGCAACAAGAGCTTGCTTTTTCTGTAGTGCTTCTAACATTTAGAGAGGCACTTCTGAACAAAGAGCACCTGCCAAACAGTAGTTGACTGGGAGGGTAGGGGCACTATAATATGGTTGAATAGAAGGGCCATAAGGAGAATTTTGATGGCATGAAGGCAGGTGACAAGGCGGATGTGCCGGGGAGAGTTCGAGAGGGTGGAGTTACAGTCGCTCCTGAGGGTACAATTGCTGGTGAGGGTGCTGATACAATAGGGAACATCGAGTTAGAAGAGCAGAGGATGCATACAGAATAACTCATTGCCTCCGGTATGCTCCCTTTCCTCTCCCAAAGTCCTTGAATGTTTTGCCACCTCTCAAATCTGTACCCGTCTTTCCCCCAACTCCCTATTTGAACCCCTCCAATCAGATTTCCGACCCTTCTGTAGCACAGGAACAACCCTCATCAAAGTCACAAATGACAACCTATGTGAGTCTGACCATGGTAAACTATCCTCCTTCTTCATTTTCAACAAAATATTGGTTTGAGCAAAGCCATTGACTTCACTCTTCACAACAAAATCTGTTCCCTAGCCATTAACTCCATTTCTCTCCCCAACAACTATCTGCGACTTAACGAAACCGTTTGCAAACTTGGCATTCCATTCTACCTTTAAGGTGGCTTGTGGATCCAGTATCCCTTCCATCACCAAGACTGCTTACATTCACATCTGTAACATCCCCTGACTCCACCCCTGCCTCAGCTTATCTGCTGCTGAACGCCGCATCTGTGCCATTGTTGCTTCTAAACTTGACTATATCAATGTTCTCCTGGCTGGCATCCCAATTCACAACCTCTGCAAACATGAGCTCATCCACAATTCAGCTGCCTGTATCCTAAATCACACCAAGTCCTGTTCACTCATCACCTGAGCTCGCTGACCTACATTGGCTTCTAGTCCGGCAATGACTCTATTTTTAATTTCATCTTTGTTTTCAAATCCTTCAATGGTGTCTCCTTATCTGTAATTTCCTCCAGCCTGACAAATCTCCAAGATCTCTGCAGTCTTCCAATTGTGATCTCCAGTGCATCCCCAATTTTCATGACTTCAGTTGTCTAGATCCTAAGCTCTTCTATTCCTTCCTAAACTTCTGCACTCTTTTCTTTAAAATGCTCCTTAATACTTCTTAGAACAGGGGACCAAAAGCCTTGACTAATATCTCTTTACCTGGCTCGGAGTCACATTTTTTGTTGGGCAACACACCTGTTTAGTGCTTTAGAACATTGTTGTTTATTCCATTTGCATGAATTTTAATGACTCATAGCATTTAAATGAATAGTCCTCATCCAACCTTAACATTTTCCCTCGTTTTCAATGTTAACTACTCTGAAGGTTGTCAGTTGTTAGCCAGTTGGACCAATCACAGCAGCATTTTGAAACCTAGGCCTAAGATTCTGCAGGGATTCTCCCAGTCCACTGTGGTAACCTGCCTCTAGGAAAACAGCAGAGACCTGGTGCAGGTCCTAGGAACATAGGAATTGTAGACAAAAAAGATCAAGGTCCATCTGCTTCACCTTCTATCATCCTGGTAGCCACAAGATATAATGTGAATCAAGTTGTTGACCAATCATAGAAATTAATCTCTTGTCAGTTAGTTTACAACAGACCCAGATTTGACATGATGAAAACCTCACTGGTGGAGAGGAACAGGTATAGGCCATTTAACCCCTCAAGCTTGCTCTGCCATTCAAAGTGATCATGGCTGATCTTTGACCCAACCCCACATACAGCTATTGCTCGATATTCCTTAATACCCTGGTTCACAAAAAAATCTATCAATTGCTATTTGTGGAAGCGAGTTCCAAACTTATACCCTTTGTGTGTAGAAGCCTTTCCTAATTTCACTCCTGAAAGATCTGGCTCTAACATTTAGACTATGCTCCTTCGTCCTAGACTCACCAATCAGCAGAATTAGTTTCTTGCTATCTACCCTATCTGTTCCAGTTAATATCTTGAAAACTTCGATCAAATCACCAGGGAATACAACTCTAGTTCGTGAGATCTCTCCTTGTAATTTAACTTTTGGAGTTCAGGTATTATTCTGGTAAATCTACACTGCACTCCCTCCAAGGCCAATATATCCTTCCTAAGGTGTGGTGCCCAGAGCTGCTCCCAGTACTCCACGTGGTCTAACCTGGGCTTTGTATAACTGAAGCATGACTTCTACCCCCATGTATTCTAATTCTCTAGATTTAAAGGCCATCTTTCCATTAGCCTTTTTGGTTATTTTCTTTACCTGTTCATGACATTTCAATGATCTACATACCTAGACCCCAAGTCTCTTTGGGCTTACAGATGGATCCTCACATGCCATGAAATCAGCTGCCGCAAAAGCAGCAACGTGTGCCAACATGGTGTATTGGGGAACCATTCTTGGTTTAAAAAAAGTTTTAGCACCTTCCCCCCTCCACCCCCATGACATTTTCCTGCCCATCATGGGAGGTTTAATATCGAGGCCACTGTTTCCAGAAATTAGTTTTAAATTTACTCCCCTTCAAGTGCAGGCTCTGTCCTCTGGTTCTACTGTTCTGGACAAGATGAAACAGTTGGTCATGGTCGACATTAGCTTGTTCCTTTAGAACTGTAAAATTAACAATCACCTCGCCCCTTATCCTTCTGTTTACCAGTGAGAACATGCAAAATGGGTGGGTAATTGCTCCTCGTAATCCATGCTGGATCTCGGAGTTCTGCCAGTCCCTCCAAGGGAGTCAAGGTGGGAGACTAGGAGAAGCCCTGCTGAATTACCAGGCCCTAATCTATCGTATTTTAAAGGAGCTGTATTTCAGCACATGGTTGTCCCTGAGAGTTATGGCTCTCTCTGAAATGCATATTAAGGGGATATGGAAAGGAAATATATCACCTGAAATTTGGAAGCATCATGAATTGGGTGCGCTGGCCTTGGCCAATCAGCATTCCTGACATATAATCTTAGGTTCTATGCATCTGAAATATACAAGACCAAAAGAAAAAAGACCATCTCTCAAAAACACCTCAGAGCAATGCATGTACAATGAATTGAAATAGTGACTGTTCCTACACAGGTGAAAACGCCCACCCATTTTGCAGACAGCACAAAAATGAATGACTAATTCATCAGTTTTTATTTGAGCAAGGAAGGTTGGTCTGGATACTAGGAGAACTGCACGCTGTTCTTCAAAAGGGGAGTGGGATCTTTAGCATCTACCTCACAGCATCTCCTCAGTAATATATTTGCAGGGTCCACCTAGATCACATGCTCAGATCCTGGAGTAGGGATTGAACTTGCAATCTTCTGACTAAGGTACATGTGCTGTCAACTGATTCAAGCTGACACAGCTCACCATACCTACAATAATTAAAGAAGGCCAGATTTAGCTTGAAGGCTGAGCATATATTTTCCAATGCTTCCCATTCTTTCTCTTTGCAAAGGACATGGATTTAAGGAGACATCACTCTCCACTAATTTAGCCAAGTAACAACTATTCAAAAGTGAGCCTGAGGAATGAGTTATGGCAAGCAATTTGATTGTGGAGGGCATCATAGCCAAGCACAGTCTTTCACCTTTTCCAGCAGAAGTCACTGGATAGCAATCAGAGGGCTGATTTTTTTCCCCCCTCTGAAACCAATTGCAGCACCCTGGTTTCCAGATCAGGTAACTCAGTACTTAGAGTCATAGAGTTGTACAGCATAGAAACAGGCCCTTCGGCCCACCGTGTCCATGCCAACTTAAAACAGATGACCTGGTCATTCATTTCCTTGTTATTTGTGGGAGCTTGTAACAGTGACTGCACTTCAAAAGTATTACGAAGTACTTTGGGACATCCCAATGTCTGAAATCGATCTATCTGTCCTTCTTTCATTCTTCACAAGCATGGCCAATGTGGCAATTGGTAATGTCAAATTATTGTAGCAATAGCTCAAATTTGTCAACGGTTAGCAGGCTCACTCAGAATCATAAAGGGAAATCAAAGTGGAAAAATTCACAGTGTGCCAATTTTGTTCTGAGTTTGGCATTTATTTTGCTGAATGTCTATACGTCCTGTGTGTTGCCTATGATTCAACTTAGAACTTGCCTGTTTTTAATTTTGACTTTTAGATGTATGCTGAATGTTTATTTTCTTGCCTTCTCTGACAGCCAGATTATTTGTTTTCCTCAACCACCATGCTGAAACGTCAGAAAGGAAACTGCTTTGATTTCAGCAACCTGCTCTGCTCATTATTGATTGGCACGGGATACAATGCATATTGTGTCAGTGGATATGCTGTCAAGGAAATGTGTCTGGTGGACGAAACAAGGGAAATCTGTCCTCTGCTGAAAGAAAATGACAAAGTAAGGAGCAAGTTTTTCCCCATATAAATGTCCCAACCATTGGCTGTGCTGCCAGTGTGGGAAACAGAAAAATGTCACAATGGGCCAGCAGGTGGTAATCTTCTGAGGTTGGGCATGTTTTTGGGACAGTTTGGACACAGCTTTATTCTGTATCAAAACGGTGCTGCACCCAACTGGGTATGTTTGGTGCAACATTGTAACTGAAGCTTTACTCTGTGCTAACCCAGGCTATACCTACCCTTGGAGTGTTTTGATGGGACAGTGTAGAAGGAGCATTACTGTACTACTAACCCATGATGTAATTAACCAGGGAGTGTTTGATGGAACAGTCTCTACTGTCACATACACTTCCGGGACAGTTACAGCAGAGGTTAGTTACAGAGTAATGTTGCCTCTACAATTTTCTTCTGCATCTCTTGACTCAAGAGGGGTTAAAGCAAGTAGATATTCTGCTGTCTATCCAATAGTGTCAGCAGTGGCTCAGTTGGTAGCACTCTTGCCTCTAAGTCAGAAGGTTCTGGGTTTAAGTGCCACTCAGGAGTTGAGCACAAAAATCAAGGCTGACACTCCAGTGCAGTACTGAGGGAGTGCTGTTTTGTCACTAGTGCTGTCTTTTAGGTGAGATGTTAAACTGAGGCCACATCTGCCTGGTCAGGTGGATGTAATAGATCCCATGCACTATTTTGAAGAAGAGCAGGGGAGTTATCCCTGGTGTCCTGGCCAATATTTATCCCTAATCCACATTAAAAATCAGGTTAATCTGGTCATTATCACATTGCTGCTTGTGGGAGTTTTCCATGTGGAAAGTAGCTGCCACATTTCCTACATTAAAGCAATGACTACACTTCAAAAGTACTTCAATGGCTGTAAAGCACTTTGAGACATTTGGTGGTTGTGAAAAGTGGTATATAAATGCAAGTCTTTTTTTTGCTTTCAATAATCTTTGCTGGAAATTGTGCATGCGTAGATATGGGCAAAAACAGGATTGGGTTCACCTGTGATGCCACAGAGTCATAGGGTTATACAACACCGAAACAGGCCCTTCAGCCCACCGTGTCTGTGCTGGCCATCAAGCCTCTTATTCTAATCCCATGTTCCAGCATTTGGCCCGTAGCCTTGTATGCTATGGCGTTTCAAGTGCTCATCTAAAAACTTCTTAAATGTTGTGAGGGTTCCTGCCTCTACCACCTCTTCAGGCAGTGTGTTCCAGATTCCAACCACCCTCTGGGTGAAATTTTTTTTTCCTCAAATCCCCTCTAAACCTCCTGCCCCTTACCTTAAATCTATGCCCCCTGGTTATTGACACCTCCGCTAAGGGAAAAAGTTTTTTCCTATCTACGCCCCTCATAATTTTGTATACCTCAATCAGGTCCCCCCTCAGCCTTTTCTGCTCTAAGGAAAATAACCCTAGTCTATCCGGTCTCTCTTCATAGTTGAAATGCTCCAGCCCAGGCAACATCCTGGTGAATCTCCTCTGCACCCTCTCCAGTGCAATTACATCCTTCCTATAGTGTGGCGACCAGAACTGTACACAGTACTCCAGCTGTGGCCTAACTAGCATTTTATACAGCTCCATCATAACCTCCCTGCTCTTATATTCTATGCCTCGGCTAATAAAGGCAAGTATCCCATATGCCTTCCTAACCACCTTATCTACCTGTGCTGCGGCTTTCAGTGATCTATGAAGATGGACACCAAGGTCCCTGTGATCCTATGTACTTCCTAGGGTCCTACCATCCATTGTATATTCCCTTGCCTTGTTAGTCCTCCCAAAATGCATCACCTCACTTCTCAGGATTAAATTCCATTTTCCACTGCTCTGCCCATCTTACCAACCCATCTATATCGTCCTGTAATCTAAGGCTTTCCTCCTCACTATTTATGACACCACCAATTTTCGTGTCATCTGTGAACTTACTGATCATACCTCCTATATTCACATCTAAATCAATAATGTACACTACAAACAGTAAGGGTCCCAGCACCGATCCCTCTGATACACCACTGGTCACAGGCTTCCAATCTCAAAAAGAACCCTCGATCATCAATCACCCTTTGCCTCCTGCCACTAAGCCAATTTTGGATCCAATTATCAAATTGCCATGGGCTCTTACCTTCTTGACCAAACTCCCATGCGGGACCTTATCAAAAGACTTACTGAAGTCCATGTAGACTACATCAACTGCTTTACCCTCATCTACACTCCTAGTCGCCTCCTCGAAAAATTCAATCAAATTTGTTAGACTTGATCTCCCCCTGACAAAGCTATGCTGACTTTCCTTGATGAATCCCTGCCTGTCCAAGTGGAAATTAATCCTGTCGCTCAGAATTTTTTCCAATAGTTTCCCTACCACTGATGTTAGACTCACTGGCCTGTAATTACCTGGTTTATCCCTACTACCCTTCTTGAATAATGGTACCACATTCGCTGTCCTCCAGTCCTGTGGCACTTGTCCTGTGGCCAGAGAGGATTTGAAAATTTGTGTCAGAGCCCCTGCAATCTCCTCCTTTTACCTCACATAGCAACCTGGGATTAATCTCATTTGGGCCTGGGGATTTATCCACTTTAAGCCCGCTAAAACCTTCTCCCTTTCAATGCTAATTTGTTCAAGTATATCACAATCCCCTTCCCTGATCTCTACACCTACATCATCCTTCTCCATAGCGAACACAGATGAAAATAATCATTTAAAACGTCACCCATGTCCTCCGGCTCCACACATAGATTGCCACTTTGGTCCTTACTGGGCCCTACTCTTTCCCTGGTTATCCTCTTGCCCTTAATATAGTTATAAAATGCCTTGGGATTTTCCTTTATCTTGCCCACCAGTGATTTTTCATGTCCTCTCTTCGCTCTCCTAATTACTTTTTATTTTTAAGTACCCCTCTACACTTTCTATACTCCTGTCGGGCCTCCACTGTTTTCAGCCCTCTGAATCTGCCATAAGCCTCCTTTTTTTCCCTCCTTATCCAATCCTCTATATCCCTTGACATCCATGGTTCCTTGGACTTGTTGGTCCTTCTCTTCACCTTTATGGGAACATGTTAGCTCTGAACTCTCACTATTTCCTTTTTGAATGACTCCCATTGGTCTGATGTAGACTTTCCTAAAAGTAGCTGCTCCCGGTCCACTTTGGCCAGATCCTGTTTTACCATATTGAAATCGGCCTTCCCCCAATTCTGTACCTTTATTTCCGGCCCGTCTTTGTCCTTTTCCATAACTACCTTAAATCTTAGAGTTATGGTCACTATCCCCGAAATGCTCCCCCACTGACTTTTCTACCACTTGTCCAGCTTCTTTCCCTAAGATTAGATCCAGTACCACCCCTTCTTTTGTAGGACTTTCTATGTGCTGGCTCAAAAAGCTCTCCTGGATGCACGTTACGAATTCCACCCCCTTTAAGCCTTTTGCACATAGACTATCCCAGTTAATATTGAGGAAGTTGAAATCCCCCACTATTATTACCCTATTATTTTTACACCTCTGAGTTTTGCCTACATATCTGCTTCTCTATCTCTCCCTGACTGTTTGTAGGCCTGTAGTACACTCCCAGCAAAGTGATTGCCCCCTTTGCTCTGCCTTCCAGACTGAATTAGTTTCTCTTCTGTATTTGGCTATGCGTCACCCTCTATTGTATCTCCACTCTGTATCCCATCCCCCTGCTAAATTAGTTTCAATCCAGCCGCCCCCCACCAACAGCACTAGCAAACCTCCCTGCAAGGATGTTGGTCCCGCTCCGGTTCATGTGGTTGTTTAGCCTGCTAACACTCTGGGCTCACAGTCGGATGAGCCACTGAAGTGCTGTGGACATCCATGGAGCCATCAGCCAACAAGAACTAGGAGAGGAGGAGGAGTAAATATTGATAAAATCACTAAATGCACTTCACAGTCAGCATTTTATGTCAGCAATTTTGTTTGAACACTTTTTTTTAAAGAGTAAAAAAGAACAAAATAAACCAGCTGACAAGAGGTACGCAGTGAAACCAATCCGAGAGTTAACGAGTAAATTTGAAATGAACCAGAAAGCTCATAAACAGGCACAGCTGAAAGAACAAGAGGAAAGGAGGCAGAAAGATCTGGAGAATGCGGCAGATGTGAGTCTGATAAATTAATTTTCCTGTTTGTCTGTCTATTTCATTATAAAAGTAAAGAATGGATTGTCCTTTATAAAGACAGCTGAGACCAGGGATATCACTGTTAGGAGCAAAGCAAAGCTCCCTCAACAATGTACGTCATTTGTAACTCTGGACAAGTGTCCTCTACTGCACCACTGTGACACTCCATTTCTGACGCCACTGATCTCTGACATGTCCTATTTAGTCCAAACTGAGGCCTGCACCCACTAGCAACTGGAATGAGATTGCCCAGCTGATTTCAAATAGAACGTTTACAGCCAACAGACATAGAATTTCACTATCATTCAGGGCTGGATGTGAATCACAGATCAGAGTTAAAAGCCAGCAGAGAGCCACTGCATTGTTCCATACTTTTGTTTAAGCACATTAAAGGTGCTTTTGCACTGTTGATTTCCCACTGTTCCTGATAAAGGAGATTGGTTTCCCTGTGTTGCTCTGGAGAAACCCAATTACTCTCTAAATTGTGAACGCGGGGGACCTGCCTTTACTTTACTAAAGCTAGCTCACCTAAGCCAATAAGGCATGGTAAACCCACATTTTCGTGGGTCCACAATGCCTTTGGTACCCTGGGAGGCACATGCTACAGAGCACAGCTGCTGGAGGGACACATGCTTGGCTGCGTAACTGTGTATAAAATTTGGTCATCTTGGTTCAGTGGGAGCAGGCTTCTCGGAGTCAAAAGGTTGTGGATTCAAGTCCCACTGTTAAACTTCAACATATAACCTGACAGATAAATTCTCTGGTCTATTCTGCTGGCGGAAGCCAAGTGGAGCGGGCCAGAAGTCCCCTAATACCTGTAAATGGAGATCAAAGTGTAAGGATGAGGTCTTGAGCATAGGTGGGCTCCTGTAAGGGACTTTACTGGTATCTACCCGTCTGAGAGGGAATAGCCCAGAGGTGTCCTAAAGCACCTTCCTGGGGAACTAGTATATAAGAACACAAGAAATAGGAGCAGCAGGAGACTGTATGGCCCCTTGAGACTGCCGCACCATTCAATATGATGAAGGCTGATCATCTGTCTCAACTCCACTTTCCTGCCTGCTCCCCATATCCCTTGATTCTCAGAGATCAAAAATCTACCGATCCCAGCTTTGGATGTACTCAATAATGGAGCATCCACAGCCCTCTGGGGTAGAGAATTCCAAAGATTCACAACCCTCTGAGTGAAGAAATTTTTCTTCATCTCCATCCTAAATGATTGACCCTTCATCCTCAGGCTGTGCCCCTGTGTTATAGATTCCTCAGCCAGGAGAAACAACCTCTGAGTGTCTACCCTTCAGAATCTTGTATGTTTCAATGAGATCACCTCACATTCTTCTAAACTCCAGAGAATATTGATCCAGTTTACACAGCCTCTCATCATAGGACAACCCTCTCATCCTAGGGATGAATCTAGTGAATGTTCACTGTATAGTCTCCAAGCAAATATATCCTTTCTTAGATATGGAGACTAAAACTGCACACAGTATTCTAGGTGTGGTCCCACCAAAGACCTATACAATTCTAAAGTCTTCCTTGTTCTTGTACTCCAGTCCCCTTGAAATAAAGGTCAATATGTGATTTGTCTTACCAAAGCAAACTACTGCGGATGGTGGAAATTGGAAATAAAAACAGAAAATGCTGGAAATACTCAGCAGGTCTGGCAGCATCTATGGAGCGAGAAATCCCAGGGTTAATGTTTCAGTTTGATGACCTTTCATCAGAACTGGGAAAAGTTAGAAATGTAACAGGTTTTAAGCGAAGGGGAAAGGTAGGGCAAACAAATTCAGAGCTCCTTGGAAGACAAAGGAGATAGAGATTAAGAAGAAGAAAAAGTCAGGTGGATAATGCAACTGAGATCCAAGCTGAGTATAGAAGGTTCAGAGGGGAAATGGAAAAGCAAATAAGAGAAGCAAAGAGAGTATGAAAAGAGACTGGCAGCCACCTTCCGAATCCGTTTTTCACTTTTTCAGTTTGTGCAGTTTGAAAGGTTGTTTAAAAAAATGGAGATGGGAATTACGAAGTCAGTGATTGTTTGGTCATGAGTTAAACAGAAACCCATGGAGTTATGCCCAGACAGGTTGTGCCAACTGTACCAGTATCTGTATTGCGTAAAATAAACACAGCAATTGCCCGAAGGCTCAGAAAATATTATACATTACCTGGACTCCTGCTTTACAGGTTGAAATACATGCTGCAAGTTTATCCAGTGTGCAGCTGAGATGCAGAGACCAGGAAGGTCCTGAGTGAGAAGTTATTATAAAATATACAGTATTTATATAAAAAAAAAAGATCACTGTCAGGACTCCCGTCTACACGCAAACAGTACTGTACTTCGGGCAATTGCTGTGTTTATTTTAAGCGATACAGATACTGGTACAGTGTGGCACAACCTGTCTGGGCACAACTCCATGGGTTTTTTTCCAACCCGTGACCAAACAATCACTGACTTTGTGGCTCCAATCTTCATCTTTTTAAACCACCTTTCAAGTCCATTTCATACTGTGTGTGTCCGACCCGAACCCGAAAGCCGATCCTGGAAGAGCGACCTGACCCAACCCGACCTGAACCTGTCAAGTCATTGGGTCCCGTCGGGTTCGGGTCAGGTAGCAGGCCTTTACCTTGCAATAAAGGCCAACATGCCATTTTCCTTCCTAATTGCTTGCTGTACCTGCATGCTAACTTTGTGTTCTTTGTACAAGCACATCCAAGTCTCTTTGAAAATAAACACTTAACCAGTTTCACACATTTTAAAAAATATTCTGCTTTTCTATTCTTACAACCAAAGTGAATAACTTCACACTTCCCTACATTATACTCCATCTGCCATCTTGTTGCCCACTCACTTTGTTAAATCCAGAAAGCTTGTTATGGAAGGATAATGCTGGAGCCTATATTTACTCAGTTTCACATTCATTGTGCATAATCAAAGGATTACAAACATATAGCTCCTCAGTCAAACCCTCCACCAGTCTCAGTGAGTGTCTGCTTATGTGCTCAACTGAGACCCCAATTAACACCCTTCACTTGCATATAATCAAACCATTGACACACAATTAACATATTCCCTTTTTTCTTTTACAATAAAACTTGGATTAACATGCTCAGAGAACATTTCAAAATAAATTCCATATTGGGTACAAAGTATTACATTGCGAGACACCCCTCCTGTAGCACCTCTAACAATTTCTTTGTACTAGCATTTCTTTTTGTGAAACAATTGGATATCTGATGACTTGCATCTACCCATTTAAGTTTGGAGATTTCTTTTCTCTCCAGCATTAGTTTCAATCCAGCAAGGTTAATACGTAGTGTTTTCTCACTCACTTTTTGTAGAGTGTACATTGTCCCACAAAGAACAAGTATCCACATAACATTCAATGGGTATCCTATCTTCAGTGTGTCTCTTGTTCAGAATTTCACCCAAAATATTTGACAAATAGAACGCCATATCCACTGCCGCCACAGCTAATATGTTTTTAACAACCCGTTTTATTTTCTTAGCCTCCCAAGCTAAAGGACAACAACATTTCCCATTTTCACCCCGTCAGAAATATTATGAAACCAGCTGCATTCGAATAACCATCAGCAAGATTAGCATGTGAAGCATCACTAAACATTAACTTCATGTTCTTTGGGTCACCTAAGGATGGGAACTTTAGTACATATTTCTCCAGATTTAGTTTTTTCAATGTTTCATTTGCCCTTAAAACATTCTTAACTTTTGGATGTTTCACAATCATGCTTAACTCCAGCACATCAAAACTAGCATTAGGCCTAGTCTGAGGGCACAACCAGTTTAATTGACCCACAAGTTTCACAATTGCTCAGTCACTGCTTTAGATAGATCATCATCTTTCTGTGATGACCTGACATGATTAACTGGGATGGGAGTACAAATCCATCTATGTGACAAGGCCGGCTGTCCCCTATCTGGTACCTCAGAATGAACTCCAAACTCTCTCCAACTCTAATTCCTTATGTTTTGCTTCTCTTATTAGCTCATCCTCAAGTTTATTGGCAGCTACTAAAACTTCACGATCATGAGGACTTCTGCTTCTATTCCAAGACTGCCCTCTAGCCATTGTTTCATTGTGGAATCTGTTCAAATACAGCCTCTATTAGCACTTTGATGTCTTTCAGAACTACTGCTAGAAGATCTCCCTTGTACTTTATTGGAGGCTCTTTCTCCAGTATGTGATTGCTTCCTTAAGCAAGAGTCACTGCCAGACCCACTATTAAAACTTGTACTGCGCTTTCTTAGCCTCTGCTCTTTTACCCCATGGCTCTGGCTTCTTGGCCATCAACTTGAACATTTAACCAATATTTAAACTTGCCTGTAGATTTTCCTGCACGCCCCACAATTGTTGCATCCCTCCATTTATTAGACCCCTCTGGAATATATGTCACCCGAGTACCTACTCCGGGCATTTGAGCTTTGGATGCAATAGCTCTTTCTTGAGCATAATGATCGGTCATATTACTATCCAATTCTTCAACTACCATATTCTGTGCCTCAGGACCTTCATCACAAAACACATGAGTATTTGAGGTACAAGGTGCCTCTTTTCCCTCTATCGGCTGCTCAGATTCTGAGATTTTGTAATCAACCCCAATTAATAGTGAGGAATGAACCTTAACAGTTTGAATTCCATGCTGGATAACTACTGTCTTACCATCACAACAAGTTACGTTACCAGGGCTCTTCCATTCCCAATGGCCCTCTTTTTATAATAAAACAAATCTCCTGAACTAAATTCTGCCTCAGATGGCCTTACACGAAGCCTCAGAGCTCTGTGAATTTTCTCAGACCTCAGCCTTGATGAAAGCCAGTCTCCCTGCATGTAAAGCATTCAAATGTGTAGAAATAATGGAACTAATTATAGTACCTTCTAGAGCAGGAGAACTGTTGCACAGTACGGAAGGCAATTTGGGATTCCGCCTAGAGACCAATGAGAGTCATAGAGTCGTACAGCATAGAAACAGGCCCTTAGGCCCACCGCGTCCATGCCGACCATAATGCCTATCTATACTAATCCCACCTGCCTGCATTAATTCCATATCCCTCTATGCCTCGCTCATTCAAGTACCTGTCCAGATGCCTCTTAAATGTCACTACTGTTCCTGCCTCCACCACCTCCTCAGGTAGCTCATTCCAGATACCCACTATTCTTTGTGTGAAAAATTTACCCCTTTGATCCCCTTTAAACCTCCTCCCTCTCAACTTAAATCTATGTTCTCTAGTTTTAGTCACCCCTACCATGGGAAACAGACTCTGGCTATCTACCCTATCTATGCCTCTCATAATTTTATATACCTCTATCATGTCTCTTCTCAGCCTCCTTCGCTCCAGGGAAAACAGACCCAGCCTATCCAATCTCTCTTTATAACTCAAGCCCTCCAAACCAGGTAACATCCTTGTGAATCTTTTCTGCACCCTCTCTAGCTTAATCACATCTTTCCTGTAGTGCAGCGACCAGAACTGCACACAGTACTCCAAATGCAGCCTAACCACGTTATATACAACTGTAACATGACGTCCCAACTCTTGTACTCAATGCCTCAACCAATGAAGGCAAACATGCCATCCGCCTTCTTCACCACCCTGTCTACCTGTGTTGCCACTTTCAGGGAGCTATGTACTTGCACACCAAGGTCTCTCTGCTCAACAACATTCCCCAGGCCCCTGCCATTCACTGTATATGTCCTGCCCTGGTTTAACTTCCCAAAATGCATCACTTCACACTTGTCTGCGTTAAATTCTATTTGCCACTCCCTTGCCCACTTTCCCAGTTGATCTATATCCTGTTGTAACCTTAGACAACCTTCTTCACTGTCCACTATACCACCAATTTTGGTGTCATCTGCAAACTTAATCATGCACCTTACATTCACATCCAAGTAATTAACATATATGACAAACAACAGAGGGCCCAGCACCGATCCCTGCGGCACACCACTGGTCACCGGCCTCCAATCTGAAAAATAACCCTCCACTACCACCCTCTGCCTCCTATCACCAAGCCAATTTTGTATCCAAGTTGCGAGCTCACCCTAGATCCCATGTGTTCGAACCTTCTGGACTAGCCTACCATGTGGGCCCTTGTCAAAGGCCTTGCTAAAGTCCATGTAGACAACGTCCATCGCCCTGCCCTCGTCAATCCTCTTGGTCACCTCCTCGAAAAACTCAATCAAATTCGTGAGACATGATTTTCCATGCACAAAGCCATGCTGACTCTCCCTAATCAGACCATCCCTTTCCAAACGCATATAAATCCTGTCTCTCAGAATCCCTTCCAATAACTTTCCCACCACTGATGTAAGGCTCACTGGCCTGTAGTTCCCTGGCTTATCCCTGCTGCTCTTCTTAAATAAAGGCACAATATTAGCTATCCTCCAGTCTTCCGGTACCTCACCTGTGGCTAACGATGATACAAAAATCTCTGCCAGGGCCCCAGCAATCTCCTCCCTTGCTTCCCATAGCATCCTAGGATACACCTGGTCAGGCCCTGGGGATTTATCCACCTTAATACGCTTCAAAACCTCCAACACCTCCTCCTTTGTAATGTTGATATACTCCAGGATATCGGTGTTCCCTCCCTTGAACTCATTAGCTTCCATAACCTCCTCCATGGTAAATATGGATGAGAAATATTCATTTAAGACCTCGCCCATTTCCCGTGGCTCCACACATAGATTGCCACACTGATCCTTAAGGGGACCTACTCTCTCCCGAGCTACCCTTTTACTCTTAATATACTGATAGAATCTTTTAGGATTCTCCTTCATCTTATCTGCCAGGGAAATCTCATGGCCCCTTTTTGCCCTCCTAATTTCCTTCTTGTGTAGTCATACATCCCCTATACTCCGAGGGACTCTCTTGATCCCAGCTGCCTATACCAGACATATGCCTCCTTCTTTGTCCTGACCAGACCCTCAATATCCCTCGAAACCAAGGTTCTCTAAACGCCAGCCTTGCCCTTCCATCTAACAGGAACATGCTGGCCCTGAACTCTTCCTATCTCACTTTGAAAAGCCTCCCACTTGCCAGACGTCCCTTTACCTGTAAACAGCCTCTCCCATTCAACTTTTGAGAGTTCCTGTCTGATGCCATCGAAATTAGCCTTCCCCCAATTTAGGACTTCAACCTGAGGACCAGTCCTATCCTTTTCCATAACTATCTTGAAGCTAATAGAGTTATGGTCACTGGTCCCAAAGTGCTCCCCCACTGACACATCAACCACCTGCCCATCCTCATTTCCTAAGAGGAGGTCGAGTGTAGCCCCTTCTCTAGTAGGGCCATCAGAAAACTATCCTGGACACACTTAACAAATTCTTCCCCAAATGATCCCTTAGCACTAAGCCAGTCCCAGTCACTATTTGGGAAGTTAAAATCACCTACTATTACAACCCTATGATTCCTACACTTATCTGTGATTTCCCTACATATATGCTCCTCCACTTCCCTCTGACTACTGGGGGGCCTATAGTATAATCCCATCAACGTGATCACCCCTTTCTTGTTTCTGAGTTCTACCCAAATGACCTCGCTGGACATTCCCCCTGGGATATCCTCTCTAAGTACTGCCGTGATTGATAGGGACTATATCCTCCAACCATCTGAAGCGAATTCTTCGCATGAACCACCTATGCCAGGGCAGTTGTCAACTTGCAGTTTGGCTGGTCAGCCAAGATATTATGTAACATTTCATGAACCACTGTGTGATTCCTTTCACAAAGCCCATTGCTGAAAGGACATCAGCTGCAGTATTCATAACCATAATATTCATGTTTTCACACATATCTCTACTCATCATTGGCAAATTCCCCTCCATTATCAGTCAGAAACTTAGCTGGTGCCCCAAGCCCAGTCCCTATCCATTTCTCCATAATTTTGTCTATAATCACCCTTTTGTCCTTATTATTTATTATTGTAGAAAGACTAAATCTAGTTGCTAGGTCTATAAAATGTGGAATGAAAATGTTCTGTCTTTGTCCCATACTTCTAAATCCATGGCAACTACCTCATTAAAGTCACATGCCAATGGAAGGCTGACAATAGGACGTGATGGTGTCTTCTGATACTTCTCACAAATTTCACACTTACCACTAATCTCTTCTATTATCCTCGTATACTCTTCATCAATCACACCTGCATGTTTTCGTAGGGATTTTAATTTCTGACAAGAAGGGTGCGCAAACTCTCTGTATAAATTTTTGACAATTTGCCTTTTATCTCTGATTCTTAACACTTGATGCTATCAATACTTCTTTAACACTGACTAGAAATATCAGGTTTTGTTAAGGGGATACAATAATGCCCTGACTGGGTAAACTGCAAATTCACTGGCTTCCCAAAAACAATTGCCTTATCATGCTCCATATCAAGTTTCATCTGTGCCTTTTTCATTGAAGGCTTACTCAACTGTAAAAAGTATCTCACTGGAGACTACATCAGTACTGATAAACTGGCTTACCCCAGCTATTTTACATGGGATTACTACTCTCTTCTGTGACTTCAATGTGTTGTCATCACCAAACCTAAAACTGGTAGTACTTTTATACTCCTTCACCTTGCATCGATCCTCATTACTGAGTGAATCCAGATAACACTAACCAGTTCCACATACTGTCGATGTACAAGCACTATTCAGTACAGCACAATTGAACAAATCCACAACCAACACAGGAGTAGAACTCCTTGTAACTAGTACAATTCATTTAGATCCATCAGTATCTTCCTCTTCTGCCTCAGAATTCTCTGCATCGTGTGTTATTTTGAAGACTCTGCCCCTCCGCTTAGGGCAGTTCATTGCATAATGACTCTTTGAGTCACATCTGAAGCACCTATTAATTGTTCCTTGGGCATTCCTAGGATTTGTTCGCTTATGAATGTTGTTCCAATTCTGTCTTCCACTGTAATATTCAGACCTGCGAAAGGTGCTTTCATCCTCATTCCTCCTGTCTTTAACTCTTCCATTGTACTTATGCCTGCTTCCAGTATCTGGATTATTTCTAAATCTAGTAAACATTGAGTCCTCCATTCTTTGTGTCACCACAGAGTGCCCTGCTTCTTCTACCAGGACTGCAGGAAATGACTGTTTCCCCAGGAAATCTTTTTAAAGCCGCAGACATTTGATCCAACAGGGAGTCTTTGTCCAAGAACCAAACCCCAGTTAGAACCAGGAGCCTGTCCATATGCTACACCCTAGCACAATCTAGCAATTTAAAGGCTAGCACTGAACCAGGGATCTCCAAATTGAATTTCTTCAATCTTTTATACAGTTTGTTGAAATCCATGATGTATTTCTCCATTGAATAACCATCTGTGTTTCAAATTCTATCAAATTCTGACCACACCTCATATCATGTATTCAATCACAGAATCGTTACAGTGCAGAAAGAGGCCATTCAGCCCATCATGTCCACACTGGCCCTGAGTTCTATTTCCCCACCTTCTCCCTGTAATCCTTCACATTTTTCCTTTTTATACAACTGTCTGATTCCCTTTTGAATGCTTCCATTGAACCTGCCTCTGCCACGTTCTTAGGCAGCGCATTCCAGACCAATAGGAATAGGATCAATAGATCTTTCTTGTAAATTTCATCCAAGAATTCTAACAAAAGATCCAACCCTTCATCAGTATCCAACTGATGAGCATCCAGTTCAGAAAACACTACTTCTGATTTTACTTTTGGTATAAAGTGACAACACCAAAGCCATACCTTGTTTCCTCTTTGGTAGAAATGTAACCCATGTCCACATATCCACTTCATTCTTCCACTGGCCCTATGGTTCAGACTCCAAGAACACCAGAGAGTAATCATACCCTGACAATTTACACTTGCTTTCTGCCATATTTTCCACAATATCCCTTGATATTATAGTTTCTATCCCAAAAAAAAATCCTATTTTCCAACCTTCAGCTTTAGGCAACCATCCTCTGTTACCATCTTAAATTCTAGAAAGCTTATTATGGGAGGATAATGCTGGAGCCTATATTTACTCAGTTTCACATTTATTGCGCAGAGTAAAAGGATTAAAAACACAAAGCTCCTCACTCAAACCCTCCACCAATCTCAGTGAATGTCAGCTTATAAGTGCTCAACTGAGACCCCAATTAACATCCTTCACCTGCATATAATCAAACCATTAACATACAGTTAACATATTAACACACTTAACCTGTCTATATCTCTTTGCAGCCTCTCTGTGCCATCCCCACAGCTTACCTTTCCATCTACCTTTGTATCATCAGCAAACTTAGACGCATTACTCTCTGTCTCTTCATCTATCTAAATCATTAATATAGATTGTAAATAGCTGAGGCCCCAGCACTGATCCTTACAGCACTCCATTATTTACTGCCTGCCAAATTGAAAGTGCCTCATTTATGCCCACTCAGTGCTTCCTGTCTGTTAACCAATCATCTATCCATGATAATATATTACCCCCAACTCCATGAGTCCTTATCTTGCCAATCAACCTTTTGTGTTGCATCATATTGAATGCCTTTTGGAACTCCAGGTGCACTACATCTACTGGTTCCCCTTTATCTATCCTACCAGTTACATCCTCAAAACACTCTAATAAATTTGTCAAACAGAATTTCCCTTTAGTGAAACTATGCTAACTTGTTCGAATCATACTGTGCTTTCCTAAGTGCATTGTTAAGACACTCTTGTTTAAAAACGGGTGTAAAGATCAGCCCAGCAACTACAGGCTAGTCAGTTTAACCATGGTGGTGGGGAAAATCTAAAAGCGACAAAATTAATAGTCACTTTTTTTTATTCATTCATGGGATGTGGGCATTGCTGGCTAGGCCAGCATTTATTGCCCATCTCTAATTTCCCTTGAGAAGGTGGTGATGAGCTGCCTTCTTGAACTGCTGCAGTCCATATGGGGTAGGTACACCCACAGTGCTGTTAGGAAGGGAGTTCCAGGGTTTTGATCCCGCGACAGTGAAGGAACGGTGATATAGTTCCAAGTCAGGATGGTGTGTGGCTTGGAGGGGAACTTGCAGTTGGTGGTGTTCCCATGCATTTGCTGCCCTTGTCCTTCTAGGTGGTAGGGGTTTGAGTTTGTAAGGTGCTGTCTAAGGAGCCTTGGTACGTTGCTGCAGTGCATCTTGTAGATGGTACACACTGCTGCCACTATGAAATGGTGGTGGAGGGAGTGAATGTTTGTGGATGGAGTGCTAATCAAGTGGGCTGCTTTGTCCTGGATGGTGTCGAGCTACTTGAGTGATGTTGGAGCTGCACCCATCCAGGCAAGTGGAAAGTATTCCATCATACTCCTGACTTGTGCCTTGCAGATGATGGACAGGCTTTGGGGAGTCAGGAAGTGAGTTACTCACCGCAGGATTCCTAGTCTCTGACCTGCTCTTGTAGCCACAGCATTTATGTGGCTACTCCAGTTCAGTTTCTGATCAATGGTAACCGCCAGAATGTTGATGGTGGGGGTTTCAGTGATGGTAATGCCATTCAACGTCAAGGGGAGATAGTTAGATTCTCTCTTGTTTGAGATGGTCATTGCCTGGCACTTGTGTGGTACGAATGTTACTTGCCACTTATCAGCCCAAGACTGGATATTGTCCAGGTCTTGCTGCATTTCTACACAGACTGCTTCAGTATCTGAGGAGTCGTGAATGGTGCTGAATATTGTGCAATCATCAGCGAACATCCCCACTTCTGACCTTGTGATTGAAGGAAGGTCATTAATGAAGCAGCTGAAGATGATTGGGCCTAGGATACTACCCTGAGGAATTCCTGCAGTGATGTCCTGGAGCTGAGATGATTGACCTACAACAACCACAACCATCTTCCTTTGTGCTAGGTATGACTGCAATCAGCGGAGAGCTTTCCCCCTGATTCCCATTGACTCCAGTTTTGCTAGGGCTCCTTGTTGCCATATTCGGTCAAATGCTGCCTTGATTTCAAGGGCAGTCACCTCACCTCTGGAGTTCAGCTCTTTTGTCCATGTTTGAACCAAGGCTGTAATGAGGTCAGGAGCTGAGTGGCTCTGGCAGAACCCAAACTGAGCGTCACTGAGCAAGTTATTGCTAAGCAAGTGCCGCTTGATAGCACTGTCGTCGACACCTTTCATCGCTTTCCTGATGATAGAAAGTAGACTGTTGGGGCGTTAATTGGCCGATTTGGGCTTGTCATGCTTTTTGTGTACAGGACATACCTGGGCAATTTTCCACATTGCAGGGTAGATGTCAGTGCTTTAGCTGCACTGGAACTGCTTGGCTAGGGGTGCAGCAAGTTCTAGAGCACAGGTCGTCAATACTATTGCCGGAATATTGTCAAGGCCCACAGCCTTTGCAGTATCCAGTGCCTTCAGTCGTTTCTCGATATCACGCAAAGTGAATCAAATTGGCTGAAGTCTGGCATCTATGATGCTGGGGACTTCAGGAGGAGGCCGAGATGGATCATCAACTTGGCACTTCTGGCTGAGGATTGCTGCAAATGGTTCAGCCTTATCTTCTACACTGATGTGCTGGGCTCCCCCGTCATTGGGGATGGAGATATTTGTAGAGCCACCTCCTCCAGTTGGTTTTCAATTGTCCACCACCATTCACAGCTGGACGTGGCAGGACTGCAGAGCTTAGATATGATCCGTTGCTTATGGGAGTGCTTAGCTCTGTCTATCGCATGCTGCTTACGCAGTTTGGCACGCAGATGGGTTGTCGCTTCACCAGGTTGACACCTCATTTTGAGGTATGCCTGGTGCTGCTCCTGGCGTGCCCTCTTGCACTCTTCATTGAACCAGGGTTGGTCTCCTGGCTTCATGGTAAGGGTAGAGTGGGGGATATGTCGTGCCATGAGGTTACAGATTGTGGTTGAGTACAATTCTGCTATGGCTGATGGCCCACAGTGCCTCGTGGATGGGCAAATGCAGGTTAATTAGGGAAAGCCAGCACAGATTTGTGAAGGGCAAATCATGTTTAACTAATTTGCTGAAGTTTTTTGATGAGGTAACAGAGAAGGTTGATCAGGGTAATGCTATTGATGTGGTGTACATGGACTTCCAAAAAGCATTTGATAAAGTGCTAAACAGCAGACTTGTGAGCAAAGTTATAGCTCATGAAATAAAAGGGACAGTAACAACATGGATACAAAATTAGCTGATTGCCAGGAAACAGAGTAGTGGTTAATGGATGTTTTTTTGGTGTGCAGGAGGGTTTGTAGTGAGTTCCCCAGGGGTCAGTGTTAGGACCCTTGCTGTTCCTGATATATATTAATGATCTAGACCTTGGTGTAGAGGGCACAATTTTAAAATTTGTGGATGATAAACTTGGAAACATTATTTTTTTTATCTGTTCATGGGATGTGGGCATCGCTGGCTGGGACAGCATTTATTACCCATCCCTAATTGCCCTTGTGAACTGTGAGGAGGATAGTGTAGAACTTCAAAAGGACAGACAGGGTTGGTGAAATGGGCAGACAAGTGGCCAATGAAATTTAATGCAGAGACATGTGAAGTGATTCATTTTGTTGGAAAGAAAGCAGAGAGACAATATTAAGAGTGCAATTCTATAAAGGTAAAAGGGGTGAAGAAGCAGAGGGACATAGGTGTAAATGTGTATAAATCATTGAAGATGGCAGGGCAGATTGAGAGAGCAGTTAATAGATATGACAGCATCTTGGGCTTCATTAGAAGCCTAGAAGGGAGATGGTAGCATCGTGGTAATGTCACTGAACTAGTAATCCATAGGTCCAGGCTAATGTCCTGGGTACATGGGTTCAAATCCCACCACGGCAGCTGGTGGAATGTACATTCAATTAATTAATAAAAATCTGGAGTTGAAAGCTAGTCTCGCAATGATGCCATGAAATTATCATCAACTGTTGTAAAAACCCATCGGATTCATTAATGTCCTTTTAGGGAAGGAAATATGCCATCCTTACCTGATCTGGTCTACATGTGACACCAGACCCACAGCAATGTGGTTGACTCTTAACTACCCTCTGAAATAGCCTAGCAAGCTACTCCATTGTCAAGGGCAGTTAGCCTTGTCAGCGATGCCCACATCCCATGAAAGAATTAAGAAAAATTAATAGGGGCATAGAGTATAAAAGCAAGGAAGTTATGTCAAACTTGTATAGAACATTGGTTCGGCCTCAGCTGGAGTATTGTGTCCAGTTCTGCGTGCCACACTTTAGGAAAGATGTGAAGGCATTAGAGAGAGTACAGAAAAAATTCGCAAGAATGATTCCAGGGATGAGGAACTTCAGTTACGTGGATAGACTGGAGAAGTTGGGACTGTTTTCCTTGAAGAAGAGAAGGTTGAGAGGAGATTTGATAGAGGTGTTCAAAATCGTGAGGGGTCTGGACAGAGTAAATAGGGAAAAAAACTGTTCCCATTGGTGGAAGGATTGAGAACAAGAGGGCACAGATTTAAGGTAATTGGCAAAAGAAGCAATGTCGATGTAAGGAAAAACTTTTTCATGCAGCGAGTGGTTAGGATCTAGAACGCACTACCTGAAAGTGTGGCAGAGTAGGTTCAATCGAGGCATTCAAGATGGAATTAGATTTTTATCTGTAAAGGAAGAATGTGCAGGGCTATGGGGAGAAGGCAGAGGAGTGGCACTAGTAAATTGCTCTTTTGGAGAGCCAGTGGAGACATGATGGGCTGAATGGCCTCCTTCTGTGCTGTAATGATTCTGTGAAGTGAAGGGAGTAGGGAGGAAAAAGAACAAAAGGGATGCTCTATGATAGGGTGAAAGAAAGAAGGGATTAAATGACAAAAAGATTTGGTGGTACAGGGCCAAATGGAATGGGACAAGTAAAGAAACAAAAGATGTGTCTAGAGGTGGCATGAATGGCAGAACAATGAACAGCTGCCATTTGTCTTCCTAATTGCTTGCTGTACTTGCATGCTAACTTTCTTCTACCAGTACACCCAAGTCACTCTGAACATCAACATTTAAAAGTTTCACACTTTTTGAAAATATTCTGATTTTCTATTCTTACTACCAAAGTGAAATATGAATGCCAGCTCCTAAAGGAACCAATTGCTGGTGAAACAAGGATAATCAATTCTCTCCAGGCAGGATTGGTTATCGTTGGGAGATATTTGGGGCCTTCATGGAAGTTTTGCCAGCCGGCTGGAGTTACATTATGGTTGCTGAGAGAACCCTGGGTGGAATTCTTGATGTGGGGAAGGTGCAGGTGGAAGGCTCCACCTTGGTAATGTGGAGCCTTGGTAATGTGGAGTCAGCAAAACCACTTCAATAGCTCTGTCACTAGGTTTGTTGATGAGCCAAAACCTTTAGTAACACTGAAGCCCTAAGACAAAAAATCAATAGGAATTAAGAAATATAAAAGTCAAATCTGAATTAATCTTATCCTCCTGTTTTAGTCTGAGATGAAAACAGCACATGATGTCATGCACGGTCTGCGGGTGCATTGTTGGGTTCTGGTACTCGCAGGCAAAAG
The DNA here is from genome assembly GCF_036365525.1 of Heterodontus francisci. NCBI lineage: Eukaryota > Metazoa > Chordata > Chondrichthyes > Heterodontiformes > Heterodontidae > Heterodontus > Heterodontus francisci. Next base: position 107,591,905 of record NC_090379.1, read on the forward strand.
GGAAGTCCCAGAGAACTTCTTCATCGATCCTTTCACAGGAAACAGCTTTGAAACTACTAACGAACGATTCTTAGGAATCGAGAGCATCTGGAACCATCGTAACTACTGGGTGAACATGCAGGACTGCAAATTTGGTTGCAAGGTATTCTTTTCCTACCCTAGAATCTAGAATCACTCAGTTACAGCTAACCTGCGTAGATTTTCTTTCCTCCCTGTCTCCCTCCACATGTCTTCATCAAAGTGACAGCTGCTTGTTTCTCCTTTGTATCCAGTGGCAACACATATACTAACTATGCACAACAACCCATATCGCGTGCCACCCTTAGCCCCCAGCCTCTAAACTCCAGACATGCGACACCTACTGCAGCTCTGTGGCATTTGCACCTTCTCCACAATCCACATCCTGGTGCACTGTCAATGTCGCAAACTAGAATCAATCAGTGCTGCACTTGGGTACTCTTGTATTCATTTGGGACACAGAGGACCGCTCGGACTAATCGTAACTGAATCGATCATCAGAGTTCAAACCACATGATTTTATTTTAACTTTTCCTAAAGGTAGTGTCAGAAGACTCAACACAAAATGCCACAGATTGAGGATAAGGCAATTGTGCCCACCAGGGCTCTCCAACATTGACCCTTCTGAGGTTTGGCTTGGTCAGTGGGAGGGCAACTCATTTGCATAGATTAGGGATGTGCACCAACAGCACCCAGCTCTCCATTCCAGTGGACATTTGCTGGCTGACCAGCTATTCCACCGCCCCCCACCCCCACCCCCACCCCAACCCCACCATCTCCCTACTTGACTCTTGTTACGTTCCGAATGACCCCAAACAAAGCTGCTAATCCAGAATAGAGTTTTGGTCAAGGCACTCACCAGGCTGGTGGGACCCACATGCGCCATTGTGGAGGTCGGAGTTCCTTATCTGTCTCTCAGTGTATTGGCTGCCACTGCTGTACCTGGTCTCCAGAGAACCTCGAGTGGGAATTCTGGATTAGGGTGTCCCTACCCCTGTTTCCACTCCCACCCCACCCCAGTTTGACATTTCGGGGTGCTGTCAGTTTACCACCAACATTACAGTGTGAGACCTTTAAAATCCCTGAGGTGTTTGAGACAGGCAAGATACCGTTTACAAGTAATAGAAAAGAGAAACCATGAATGCCGTATTCTGGGTGAGCTGTTCTCCCTGAATCAGATGCTGATCAAGCACCTGTGAATTTCCTGCTTTTATTTCGGATGTGTATTGTTCAAATTTATTTAAAATGCTTCTTGTACCTTGTCATCCAGATTTCCCACCTCCATGCACCCCAGCCTGTGATTTTCCAACCTATTAAAAGAAATGTTGAATACCAGTCCCTGTGTCTAACACATAATGGCTGTTAAATTCCTCTGGGCTGCTATGCTGCCATAATTTTGACAGAAACCCTACTTAAGTATGTAAATGCCACAGTTATGGCAGCAGAGCCTAAGAGGCCCTGAGGAAAGTACTTTTGAATGTAAGCAATAAGTAATAGTGCTCTTCTTTTTTTTCTAGGATGTAGTCTTTGACCTTGGTGACCCTGTGAAATGGGAGTACATGCTACCTGACACTGAGAATTCACATATTATCGTTCCTGAATCGTTTGATTACTTTATAGACGAGGGCGACGATGATGTGAGATCTGATTAATCAATACTATCTATTAAGCGATTATTTATTAGATTTTAAAACGTATTTAACCAAGAGTAAGATCATCCTTTTCCTGGTCTCCTGAAGGTACTGAGTCAAAGGATTCAGTTCCATAGTAGCAACCACACACCAGTACCTCACCCAAATAGCCATTCTTCCATATGAGCGGACACCTGGAGTGCTGGCAAGTTGTATGACTCTGGAATAAAAACAAGAAATGCTGGAAATACTCAGCAGGTCTGGCAGCATCTGTGGAAAGAGAAGCAGAGTTAACATTTCGGGTAAGTGACCCTTCTTCGGAACTGACAAATATTAGAAATTTTACTTTATTTATTTTATTTTATTTAGAGATACAGCACTGAAACAGGCCCTTCGGCCCACCGAGTCTGTGCCGACCAACAACCACCCACTTATACTAACCCTACAGTAATCCCATATTCCCTGCCACCTACCTACACTAGGGGCAATTTACAACGGCCAATTTACCTATCACCTGCAAGTCTTTGGCTGTGGGAGGAAACCGGAGCACCCGGCGAAAACCCACGCGGTCACAGGGAGAACTTGCAAACTCCGCACAGGCAGTACCTAGAATCGAACCCGGGTCCCTGGAGCTGTGAGGCTGTGGTGCTAACCACTGTGCCGCACTGTGTCAAAGGTTATAAGCAAGTGAGGTGGGGGTGGGGCAAGAGATAATAAAGGAGAAGGTGTAGATTGGACAAGGTCACATAGCTGACCAAAAGGTCATGGAGCAAAGGCAAACAATATGTTAATGGTGTGTTGAAAGACAAAGCATTAGTACAGATAGGGTGTAAACGGACTGAAGATTGAACAGCAGCAAGTACAAACATGAAAAAAAAATAGTGGGTAAGCAAACTGAACAAACTAAGATGAAATGAAATAAACATACAACAAAAAAAATTGTAAAAAATGTAAAAAAGAAAAAATAACTGAAAATAAAAGTAAAATGGGTGGCCCGTCATGCTCTGAAATTATTGAACTCGATGTTCAGTCCGGCAGGCTGTAGTGTGCTTAATCGGTAAATGAGATGCTGTTTCTCGAGTCTGCGTTGATGTTCACTGGAACACTGCAGCAAGCCCAGGATAGAGATGTGAGCATGAGAGCAGGGGGGGATGTGTTGAAATGACAAGCAACCGGAAGCTCAGGGTCCTGCTTGCGGACTGAGCGGAGGTGTTCTGCAAAGCGGTCACCCAGTCTGCGTTTGGTCTCCCCAATGTAGAGGAGACCACATTGTAAGCAGCGAATACAGTATACTACATTGCAAGAAGTACAAGTAAATCGCTGCTTCACCTGAAAGGAGTGTTTGGGACCTGGGATAGCGAGGAGAGGAGGTAAATGGGCAGGTATTACACCTCCTGCAATTGCAGGGGAAGGTGCCATGGGAAGGGGACGAGGTGGTGGGGGTAATGGAGGAGTGGACCAGGGTGTCGCGTTTTGGAACGATCCCTTCGGAATGCTGACAGGGGAAGGGAGGGGAAGATGTGTTTGGTAGTGGCATCACGCTGGAGGTGGCGAAAATGGCGGAGGATGATCCTTGGATATGGAGGCTGATGGGGTGGAAAGTGAGGACAAGGGGAACCCTGTCACGGTTCTGGGAGGGAGGGGAAGGGGTGAGGGTAGAGGTGCGGGAAATGGGCCAGACACGGTTGAGGGTCGTGTCAACAACAGTGGGGGGGAATCCTCGGTTGAGGAAAAAGGACATATCAGAAGCACCGTCATGGAAGGTAGCATCATCAGAGCAGGTGCGTTGGAGATGGAGAAACTGGGAGAATGGAATGGAGTCCTGACAGGAGGTAGCGTGAAGAAGTGTAGTCAAGGTAGCTGTGGGAGTCGGTGGGCTTATAATGGATATTAGTAGACAACCTATTCCCAGAGATGGAGACAATGAAGTCGAGGAAGGGAAGGGAAGTGTCAGAGATGGACCATGTAAAGGTGAGAGAAGGGTGGAAATTGGAAGCAAAGTTGATAAAGTTTTCCAGTTCGGGGCAGGAGCAGGAAACGGCACCGATACAGTCATCAATGTACCAGAAAAAGAGTTGGGGGAGGGGGCCTGAGTAGGACTGGAACAAAGAATGCTCGACATAATCCACAAAAAGACGGGCATAACTAGGACCCATGCGGGTACCCATAGCAACACCTTTTACTTGAAGGAAGTGAGTGGAGTTGAAGGAGAAGTTGTTCAATGTGAGAACAAGTTCAGCCAGGCGAAGGAGTGTGGTGGTGGATGGGGACTGGTTGGGCCTCTGTTCAAGGAAGAAGCGGAGAGCCCGCAAACCGTCCTGGTTGGAGGATGGAGGTGTAGACCACTCTGCAATGTTCCAGTGAACATCAACGCAAGCTCGAGGAACAGCATCTCATTTACCGATTAGGCACACTACAGCCTGCTGGACTGAACACTGAGTTCAATAATTTCAGAGCATGACGGGCACCCCATTCTACTTTTAATTTCAGTTATTTTTTCTTTTTTACATTTTTTACAATTTCTTTTTGTTGTATGTTTATTTCATTTCATCTTAGTTTGTTCAGTTTGCTTACCCACTGTTTTTTTTCATGATTGTACTTGCTGCTGTTCAATCTTCAGTCCGTTAACACCCTATCTGTACTAATGCTTTGTCTTTCAACACACCATTAACATATTGTTTGCCTTTGCTGCATGACCTTTTGGTCAGCTATGTGACCTTGTCCAATCTACACCTTCTCCTTTGTTATCTCTTGCCCCACCCCAACCTCACTTGCTCATAACCTTTGACATTTCTAATATTTGTCAGTTCCGAAGAAGGGCCACTGACCCGAAACGTTAACTCTGCTTCTCTTTCCACAGATGCTGCCAGACCTGCTGAGTATTTCCAGCATTTCTTGTTTTTATTTCAGATTTCCAGCATCTGCAGTATTTTGCTTTTATTTTTATGTATGACTCTGGAGTCAGATCTTGTTCTCATCATGAACATCTGCAGGCTGGTAGGCTGGTAATGTTCAGGCAAGCAGGAGTAGCACCAGACAAAGACAGTCCTCCCATGGATCTGGTAAGCAGGGGAAAGCTATTGGAGGAGGATAGTATGGTCAACTGTGTCAAAAACTGCAGAGGTTGGGTAGGGCAAGGGTGGAGAATAGTGATCGTCACAGAGGGCTTAATTTGTGACCATGGCCATGGAAGTCACGTTAATGAACAGGGCAGAAAGGCTAACTGAAGGGATTAGAACGGAGAGATTTTGAGGTGAGCTGGATATGGAGCTGGGTGCCAGTGACACATTTGAGGATCTTAGAGATGGGAGGGAGGTCAGATATAGGCAATGGTTGGAGAGGTCAATGATGGGTCTTTGATGAGAGGCTAATGATGGCAGTTTTGAAAGGGAGAGGAACAGTGCTTGAGAAAGTGAGCCATTAACAATGCCAGTTAGCACAGGTGTCAGGAGAGGTTGTCAAGTGGTCAGAAGACGAGTGTAATGGGGATCAATGGAGCAGTAATTGAGTCTCATAGAAGATTTACATTGAGTATGCAGCACAGAAATAGGTCATTTAGCACAAGTGTTTTACTCCACATGAATCTCCTCCGATTCTAATTACTTCTTCCCACCCTATACTCTATCTCCTTCTATTCCCTCCTTCCTCATGTAAGCATCGGTCCTCCCCATAAATGCTAAATACTTCAACCACTCCTTGTGGCAGCAAGTGCCACATTCTCATCACTCTCTGTGAAACAAATTCCTCCTAAATTCTTTACCTGATCTGTGAGCAAATATTTTATATTTATATCCCTTGTTCTGGACTCACCCACAGGTGAAAACAGTTTCTCCATGTCCATCCTCTTCGTCTTTTTTTCCAGAGAATAGATCCCCAGCCCACTCAATCTTTCCTAATTGTTGCATCCTCTCGATTCTGTTAACATTCTTGTAAATCTTTTCTGCAGTTCCTCCACTACTTCAATATCCTTTTTGTATTATGGAGACCATAACTGCTCAAAGTACTCCAAGTGTGGTCTAACCAGGGTTCTATGAAAGTTTAATATTACCTCCCTGCTTTTGTATTCCACTCCTTGAGAAATTAACTCCAGTGCTTTGTTTGCTCTCTTTATGGCCTCATCAACGTGGGTCGCTACTTTGAGTGGTTTTTACATCTGACATTAAAGATCTTTTTGCTCCTGTACCCCACTTAGTTTCATACTTTCCAATTAATAAGTTTCCTCCTCATTCCTCCAACCAAAATAAACCATGTCATATTTTGCTATATTGAATTGAATTTGCCATTTATCCACCCACTCTGTAAGCCTGTTTCTGTCATCTTGTGTTTTGGTGCAATCCTCCACATTATTAACTCTCACCCCCAATGTGGTATCACCCTGACAATCTTGAGACCATACCTCCAATTTAAATCCAAATTGTTTATGTATCTGATGAATTAGAGTGGATGGGAGACTATGGGGAGGTTGGGAACAGGAGGGAGAGGAAGGGGAGGAATTGGCACAGGCAGCTGAATTCTCACAATTTTAGAGATGAAGAAATGCATGAGCTCGTCACAGTTGGTGAGGGTGAGGGGTGGATGGAGAGAATGGGGGCTGGGGAGGGAAGGGGTTTGAGGAGGTGATTAGTCAATGAGAAAACCAGTCTTTGCTCTAAAAGAAACCCTCTTATCTAGCTGCAGATGGGCATTGGCAGAGACCTGGGAACATGTTTGCCTGCCTGATCTCCACAGAGAACGATGTATGATGGAAGACTTGAAAAAAAAAGTGAGGATAAACCTTAGATTTGTAAAAAAGCATTTACAAATTAAAACAAAGGCCCCAGTGGGTACGGATATGCAGTGAACTGTGTGACTTGTTACTTGTCTCTAAACTAAGTATATTCTCTTCTGTGCCTGGCGGCACCTAAAGCAACTTATTTCTTCCACAGCTTTACATCCAGCGGATGGTGCTCTGGGTCATTTCCATTATGTGGACAGTTGACTCGCAACTTCCTACCAGGAGAACTGGCTAGATGTGATGGGGGAGGGTCACTCCACTCCCATCAGACACGAGCATCCCTCTAGATGTCAACCCAGTGTTCAGAGATCAGAACAGAGCGGGTCTCTGCTTGCCGGGGTGTCAGGAATGCCATTCAATCCCAAAATCTTCCCACTCAGAAGTGGGAATGCCACCACCCAGCCAAGACTCATTCCCAAACTATTGACAATATTCACTCAGATTAGTTGCATTGACCTAAGGATCTCTCAGCAAGGCAAGGCAACAATTCAATGTGTGCAAATGTTTTCTCTGAGTTGGTACAAGCTACAGTTGGTAGAACGTGAAGGAAGTTGGCTGATGTTTTCTGATAGCTTGTTTTCTTTTTGTGTTCGTGCTTTGGTTTTAATTACCTGAAGTATTTTCCCTTTCCCTCTGCTCTCCTGAAGCCTCTCGCTGTTGCTGAGATACAGCGCTGCAATGCTTTTCAGTAGCGTAATGGAGCTATTCTTTATTTGTGAGGTTATGGAAGTGTTACAGGATTAGTAACCCAGAGAATGTGAGTTCAAATTCCACCATGGAAGTTTGAGAATTTGAATTCAGTTTGTCAAAATCTGGAAATAAAAAACTGGCATCAGTTTATAAAAAAGTGCCCACAAAACATATGAATTGACTTAAAACTCCAACTGGGTTACTAATGTTACTAACGTACTTACCTGGTCTCACCCATATATCCCTCGAGACCCACACCAATGTAGTTGACTCTTAACTGCCCTGAGGAGTGGCCTAGCAAGCCACTCAGTTGTATCAATACACTACAAAGAATGGATAGAAGCAGTATATAAAAAGAAAGAGAGTAGCTAAAGTGAGGGTGGGACCCTTGGAGGATGCAACTGGAGAATTGATAACGGGGAACAGGGAAATGGCAGATAATTTAAACCAACATTTTGCATCGGTCTTCACGGTGGAGGACACTATAAACATCCCACAGATATCAGATAAGCAAGGAGCTTTTGGGAGGAAAGATCTTGTAACAGCCTCTATCATGAGGGACAAAGTATTTGACAAACTAATGGGACTAAAGGCAAACAAGTCGCCAGGCCCTGATGGCCTGCATCCAAGGGTTTTAAAGGAAGTGGCTGCAGCGATAGTGGAGGCATTGGTCAAAATATTCCAGAACCCACTGGATTCCAGGAGGGTCCCAGCGGATTGGAAAACCGCTAATGTGATGAATGTTTAAGAAGGGAGGGAGACAAAAAGCAGGAAACTATAGGCCAGTCAGCCTAACATCGGTCATTGGGAAAATGCTAGAGTCCATTATTAAGGAAGAAATAGCAAGACATTTAGAAAAGCTTAACACAATCAAATAGAGTCAACATGCTTTTGTGAAAGGGAAATCATGTTTGACAAATTTGCTCGAGTTCTTTGAGGCTATAACAAGCAGAGTTGATAAAGGGGAACTGGTAGATGTGGTGTATTTGGATTTCCAGAAGGCTTTTGATAAGGTGCCATATAAAAAATTATTGCATAAGATAGGAGCTCACGGTATTGGGGGTAATGTATTAGCATGGATTGAGGATTGGTTAACTCATAGAAGACAGAGAGTCGGGATTAATGATACTTTTTCAGGTTGGAAAGACGTACCTGGTAGAGTGCCAAAAGGATCAGTCCTAGGGCCTCAATTATTTACTATCTATATTAATGACTTGGAGGAGGGGGCAGAGTGTAATATATCTTAATTTGCTGACGATACAAAAATAGGTGGGAGGGCATGTTGTGATGAGGACGTAAGGAATCTACAAGGGGATATAGATCGGTTGAGTGAGTTGTCAAAAACTTCGCAGATAGAGTTTAATGTAGGAAAGTGTGAGGTCATGCACTTTGGTAGGAAGAATCAAAAGACAAAATATGATTTAAATGGAGAGAGACTCCAAATATGTGCCCGTACAGGGATTGAACCTGCGTTGTTGAAAACTTTCTGTATCATACACTAGCCGTCTAGGCATTAGCCATACCTCAAACCATTGGGCTTCCTGCTCTTTGTGGCATGGGTACACACTGGCTTATAACCCGAACTGGTGAGAGAACTCAGTGTAAAGCATTGACACTATCTAAACAGAGAGTTGGAAAATTCAGGCAAAAGGATTAAAATGATTGTGCTTTTACAACACAGTGGCGCAGTGGTTGGCACCGCAGCCTCACAGCTCCAGCGACCCGGGTTCAATTCTGGGTACTGCCTGTGTGGAGTTTGCAAGTTCTCCCTGTGTCTGCGTGGGTTTCCTCCGGGTGCGCCGGTTTCCTCCCACATGCCAAAGACTTGCAGATTGACAGGTAAATTGGCCATTATAAATTGCCCCTAGTATAGGTAGGTGGTAGGAAAATAGAGGGACAGGTGGGGATGTGGTAGGAATATGGAATTAGTGTAGGATTAGTATAAAATGGGTGGTTGATGGTCGGCACAGACTCGGGGGCCGAAGGGCCTGTTTCAGTGCTGTATCTCTAAACTATCTAAACATGAGCTCTCTATTTCAGGATGAGAAGGAAGTGGAAAAGATTTTTGACATGCCTCCATCATGGGTACAGGAAATTATTATTCCTGCTAAAGGTAAAAGGGCTTCTATATAATGTTATATAATGTTCCTCAAGGTAAAAATTAGGGATAAATGTTTATTAATGAATGAATCAATCTTTAATCAGCCCAATCTAATTACTGAAACCAGTTTTATAATAATTATTTACTTATTGTTTCATGATGCACCTGAGATGTATCTCTCTGACTTTCTAAGCCTTCAAGTGATAGCTATACACTTGTGTTTAAAAAGCAACTGTTATGTAAGAAAGAACTTGAATTCACTTTTATCAATCTTATCAATGTGTGTCACAGACACTTTTGAAATGCAGTCACTGATGCTTTGCAGGCAATTTGTGCACAGAAAGATCCCAGAAACTGCAAATGAGATGAATGACCTGTTTTCCTTGTGGTGGAACTGGGTGAGGGAATAATACTAGATAAGACACTATAAGAACTGCCTGAAAACTGCAGGCAAACATGGCAGCCATTCTGGGCAACCTCCAACAAATAACCATATCAGCTCAGTTGGTGGCATCGTCACCTGATTCAGAAGGTTGTGGATCAGACCCTTTCAAGTGGCCAAAAAGAATCTCATGGCAGTATTTGAAGAAAAGCAAGGAATTCTCTTGGTTTATGTGTGTGGTGTGCAAATTGCCAAAAGCATTCAAAAGTAATTGTAAAGTGCTTTGGGATGTCCCATGGAAGTGCTATATAACTATAAGCTTGTTCCTTCTTTCATCTCCGTTCTTTAATCACTAACTCCATCCCTCTGCCTGGAAACTATCTGAGGCTGAGCGAGACTGTTTGCAACCTTTGCATCATATTTGACCGCAAGACGAACTTCAGACCACACATCTGCACCATCGTTAAGACCATCTATTTCCACCTCCAACACATCACCCATTTCTCTGCCGTTGCCTCAGCTGATCTGATGCTGAAACCATCATCCATGCCTTTGTTACCTCTAGACTTGACTATTCAAACACACTCCTGGCTGGCCTCCCATGTTCTACTTCCATAAACTTGAGGTCATCCAAACTCTGCACCCCCCGTCCTAACTTGCACCAAGTGTCATTCACCCATCAACCCTGTATTCACTGACCTGCATTGGCTCCCGATTAAGCAACGCCTCGGTTTTAAAATTCTCATCCATGTTTTCAAATCCCTTCATGGCTTCACTCATCCCTATTTCTATAATCTCTAGCCTCACAAACGTCTGAGATATCTTTGCTCCTCTAATTCTGGTCTCTGATTTTAATCGCTGCACCATTTGATGATCATGCCTTCAGCTGCCAAGGCCTTAAGCTCTTGAATTCTCTCCATAAACCACTCCATCTCCCTGCCTCTTTTTCCTCCTTGAAGATGCTCCTTAAAACCTACCTCTTTGACCAATCTTTTAAGAACACAAGAAATAAAACTGGGAGTAGACCATATGGCCCCTTAAGTCTGCCTCAACTCCACTTTCCTGCTAGCTCCCCATATCCCTGATTCCCTGAAAGATCAAAAATCTATCTAACCCTGCCTTGAACATATTCAATGATGGAGCGTCCACAACCCTCTGGGGTAGAGAATTGAAAGATTCACAACCCTTTGAGTGAAGAAATTTCTCCTCTCAGTCCTAAATGATCGACCCCTTATCCTGAGAATGTGCCTCCATGCCCTAGATTCCCCAGCCTGGGGAAAAGCGTTTTCAATGTCTACTCAATCCAGCCCCTTTAGAATCTTGTATGTTTCAATGAGATCACCTCTCGTTCTTCTAAACTCCAGAGAGTATCGGCCCAATTTACTCAGTCTCTCATCATAGAACAACCCTCTCATCCCAGGAACCAATCTAATGAACCGTCATAGAATCATAGAATGGTTAGAACACAGAAGGAAGCCATTCAGCCCCTTGTGTTAGTGTCTGCTTTCTGCAAGAGCAACTCATCTAGTCTTACTCCCCTACCCTTTCCCGGTAGCCTGCAATTTTATTTTCTTCAGGTGCTTCTCCAGTTCCCTTTTGAAACCCATGATTGACTCTGCCTCCACCACACCCTCAAGCAGTACATTCCAGATCCTAACCACTTGCTACGCAAAAAGATTTTTCCTCATGTTGGTTCTTTTGCCAATCTCCTTCAATAGATGTCCTCTGGTTCTCGACCCTTCTGCCAATGGGAACAGTTTCTCTCTATCTACTATCTATCTTAAGGGGGAGGGGGAGCAGCCAGAGGTCGTGGTACATATCGGTACCAATGACATAGCTAGGAAAAGGGATGAGGACCTGAAAAGTGAATATAGGGAGTTAGGATGGAAGCTGAAAGGCAGGACGAGCAGAGTAGTAATCTCAGGATTGTTACCGGTGCCACGTGCTAGTGAGGCTAGAAACAGGGAGCGAGTGCAGCTGAACACGTGGCTACAGAACTGGTGTAGGAGGGAGGGATTCAGATATGTGGATCATTGGGATACCTTCTGGGGAAGGAGGGACCTGTACAAGAAGGGCGGGTTGCATCTGAACTGGAGGGGCACCAATATCCTGGGCGGGAGGTTTGCTAGAGCTCTTCGGGAGGGTTTAAACTAGTTTGGCAGGGGGATGGGAACCGGAGCCACGGATCAGTGGATGGGGTAGCTGTTGAACAGGCAGATACAGAGTGCAGAGAGTCTGTGAGGAAGGTCAGACAGTTGACAGGGCAAAGTTGCAGCCAGTATGATGGGTTGAAGTGTGTCTATTTTAACGCAAGAAGTGTCAGGAATAAGGGCGATGAACTTAGAGCATGGATCAGTACTTGGAGCTACGATGTTGTGGCCATTACGGAGACGTGGATATCACAGGGGCAGGAATGGATGTTGGATGTTCCAGGGTTTAGTTGTTTCAAAAGGAGTAGGGAGGGAGGTAAAAGATGTGGGGGAGTGGCATTGCTAATCAGGGATAGTATCACAGCTGCAGAAAGGGAGGTCGTCGAGGAGGGTTTGTCGACTGAGTCATTATGGGTGGAAGTCAGAAACAGGAAAGGAGCAGTCACTTTGGGAGTTTTCTATAGACCCCCCAATAGCAGCAGAGACATGGAGGAACAGATTGGGAGGCAGATTTTGGAAAGGTGCAGAAGTAACAGGGTTGTTGTCATGGGTGACTTCAGCTTCCCTACTATTGATTGGAACCTCCTTAGTGCAAATAGTTTGGATGGAGCAGATTTTGTCAGGTGTGTCCAGGAAGGTTTCCTGACTCAATATGTAGATAGGCCGACTAGAGGGGAGACTATGTTGGACTTGGTGCTTGGCAATGAACCAGGCCAGGTGGCAGATCTCTCGGTGGGAGAGCATTTCGGTGATAGTGATCACAACTCCCTGACCTTTACTATAGTCATGGAGAGGGATAGGAGCAGACGGGATGGGAAAATATTTAATTGGGGGAGGGGGAATTACAATGCTATTAGGCAGAAACTGGGGAGCATAAATTGGGAACAGATGTTCTCAGGGAAATGCACGACAGTAATGTGGAGGTTGTTTAGGGAGCACATGCTGCGACTGCTGGATAGGTTTGTCCCGATGAGGCAGGGAAGGGTTGGTAGGGTGAAGGAACCTTGGATGACAAGAGATGTGGAACAGCTAGTCAAGAGGAAGAAGGAAGCTTACTTAAGGTTGAGGAAGCAAGGATCAGACAGGGCTCTAGAGGGTTACAAGGTAGCCAGGAAGGAATTGAAGAATGGACTTAGGAGAGCTAGAAGGGGACATGAAAAAGTCTTGGCGGGTAGGATTAAGGAAAATCCCAAGGCGTTCTACACTTATGTGAGGAACAAGAGGATGGCCAGAGTGAGGGTAGCGCTAATGGAGGGAACTTGTGCCTGGAGTTGGAGGAGGTAGGGGAGGTACTAAATGAATACTTTGCTTCAGTATTCACTAATGAGAGGGACCTGGTCGTTTGTGAGGACAGCGTGGAACAGGCTGATATGCTTGAACCGGTTGAGGTTAAGAGGGAGGATGTGCTGGAAATTTTGAATGATATGAGGACAGATAAGTCCCCGGGGCCAGACGGGATACACCCAAGGATATTACGGGAAGCGAGGGAAGAGATTGCTGCGCCTTTCGTGATGATCTTTGCGTCTTCACTGTCCACTGGAGTAGTACCGGATGATTGGAGGGTGGCAAATGTTGTTCCCTTGTTCAAGAAAGGGAATAGGGATAACACTGGGAATTCTAGACCAGTCAGTCTTACGTAGGTAGTGGGCAAATTATTGGAGAGGATTCTGAGAGACAGGATTAACGATTACTTGGAAAAGTATGGTTTGATTAGAGACAGTCAGCATGGCTTTGTGAGGGGCAGGTCATGCCTCACAAGCCTTATTGAATTCTTTGAAGATGTGACAAAACGCATTGATGAAGGAAGAGCAGTGGATGTGGTGTATATGGATTTTAGCAAGGCGTTTGATAAGGTTCCCCATGGTAGGCTCATTCAGAAAGTAAGGAGGCATGGGATACAGTGAAAGTTGGCTGTTTGGATACAAAATTGGCTGGCCCATAGAAGTCAAAGGGTGGTAGTAGATGGAAAGTATTCAGCATGGAGCTCGGTGACCAGTGGTGTTCCACAAGAACCTGTTCTGGGACCTCTGCTGTTTGTGATTTTTATAAATTACTTGGATGAGGATGTGGAAGGCTGGGTTAGCAAGTTTGCCGATGACACGAAGGTTGCTGGAGTTGTGGATAGTGTGGAAGGCTGTTGTAGGTTGCAACGGGACATTGACAGGATGCAGATCTGGGCTGACAAGTGGCAGATGGAGCTCAACCTGGAAAAGTGTGAAGTGATTCAATTTGGAAGGTCGAATTTGAATGCGGAATTTAAGAGCCGCGAGGTTGAGGTTATGCTGCAGCTCTATAAGGCCCTGGTTCGACCACACTTGGAATATTGTGTTCAGTTCTGGTCGCCTCATTATAGGAAGGATGTGGAAGCTTTAGAGAGGGTGCAGAGGAGATTTACCAGGATGCTGCCTGGACTGGAGGGCATGTCCTACGAAGAAAGATTGAGGGAGCTAGGGCTTTTCTCATTGGAGCGAAGAAGGATGAGAGGTGACTTGATAGAGGGGTACAAGATGATGAGAGGCATAGATAGAGTGGATAGTCAGAAACGTTTTCCCAGGGTGGAAAGGGCTATCACCAGGGGGCATAATTTTAAGGTGATTGGAGGAAGGTTTCGGGGAGATGTCAGAGGTAGGTTCTTTACACAGAGAGTGGTGGGTGCATGGAATGCGCTGCCAGCGGTGGTAGTAGAAGCAGGTACATTAGGGGCATTTAAGAGACTCTTGGATAGGTACATGGATGATAGTAGAATGAAGGGTAGGTCGTTACTTAGATCTTGGAGTAGGTTAAAGGTTCGGCACAACATCGTGGGCCGAAGGGCCTGTACTGTGCTGTACTGTTCTATGTTCTATGTACTCTTTCCAGACCCCTCATGATTTTGAGCACTTCTATCAAATTTCCTCTCAACCTTCTTTTCTCTAAGGAGAACAGCCCAACTTCTCCAATCTATTCTCGCAAATGACGTTCCTCATCCCTGAACCTTTCTCGTTAATCTTTTCTGTACCCTCTCCAAAGCCTACACATCCTGCCTCAAGGACAATGCCCAGAATTGGACACAATATTCCAGTTGAGGCCAAACCAGAATTTTATGAAGGTTCATCATAACTTCCTTGCTTTTTTACTCTTATGCCTCTTTATAAAGCCCAGGATCCCATATGCACTTTTACCAACTTTATCAACCTGCAGACATCTTCAACAATTTGTACCCCCATGTCTCTCTGTTCCTGTATCTCCTTTAGAATTGCACCCTTTATTTCATAATTCCTCTCCTTGTTCTGCCGACCAAAATGTATATAATTTCACAGTTCTCTGCATTAAATTCCATCTGCCATGTGTCCGCCCATTCCACCAACCTATCTATGTCCACTTGAAGTCTGTCACTATCCTCCTCACAGTTCACATTACTTCCAAGTTTTGTGTTGTCTGCAAATTTTGAAATTGTGCCCTCTACAGCCAAGCCTATGACATTAATATAGATCGAGAAAAGCAGTGGTCCTAGTACCGACCCCTGGCGAACCCCACGGTATACCTTCCTGCAGTGCAAAAATCAACCAATCACCACTAGACTCTGTTCCCTGTCACTCAGCCAACTTTGTATCTATGCTGCCATTTTCCCTTTTATTCCATGGGCTTGAACTTTGCTGGCATGTCTATTATGTGGCATTTTATCAAATGCCTTTTGCAAGTCCATATACAACACATCAACTGCATTACCCTCATCAACATCTTTGTTATCTCATCAAAAAACTCTATCAAGTTAGTTCAATATGATTTGCCTTTGACAAATCCATGCTGGCTTTCCCTAATTAATCCCCATTTGTCTGAGATTATTGTTTCTACAAGCTTCCCACCACCGAGGTTAAACTGACTGGCCTATCGTTGCTGGGTTTATCCTTACACCCATTTTTGAACAAGGGTGTAACATTTGCAATTCTCCAGTCCTCTGGAACCATCCCTATATCAAAGGAGAATTGGAAAATTATGACCAGTACCTCTGCAATTTCCAACCCTACTTCCCTCAACATCCTCGGATGCACCCTCCATTCACTGTGATTTATCAACTGTAAGTACAGCCAGCCTTTCTAATACCTCCTCTTTATCAATTTTTAGTCCATCCAGTATCTCAACTACCTCCTTTTTCACTAGATTCCATCATTTTCCCAACGACTGATGTCAGAGTTCCCTGCTTTCTCACTCCCTTTCTTGATTCGTGGGTTACATTTGCTAACTTCCAATCTGCAGGGGCAGTTCTCGAATCTAGAGAATTTTGGAACATTATTTCCAGTGTATCCACCATCTCTGCAGCTACCTCTTTTAAAACGCTTGAATGTAGGCCATCAGGTCCTTTAAGTTTCTCTGCTGACACATATTACTTTAAGTTCCTCACTCTTATCCCCTTGGTTACCCTCTATTTCTGATATGCAGTTTGTGTCTTGTATTATAGAGACAGACACAAAGTATTTGTTCAACATCTCCGCTATTTCTTCATACCCAATTATAATTTCTCCTGTCTAAAGCTCCCTTCTCTCACTCTGCAACATTGATGGTTTGTGTCCAGCCCTCAGTACCAAGTCCACTTTGTAGGATTTGTGTGTTGATGAGACTACTGTTATTTAATTGGTGATCAGTTGAGATTATTGCACCATGATCATACCCTGTGCTCCAAGTTACTTTTAATATTGTTTGAACAGAAGCAACATATAAATTGCAACTATGCAATTTAAACTGAGCTACTGCAGCAGATGCAGTCTTTCTCCAGCCACCAGTACCGGAGTTTTCAGAGCAGATCTGTGCTGGGCAATGAGTATCCCCAAAAGGTCCCCAAGTATAGTGACAGAATTAAAGGAATGATTTCTTGAAATCACACTGTGAGCAGAGAGCTTTGCCTGTTGAGAACACATATTGGGAATCAGGTGTGCAATTTCTCCTTTCAGAAAATTGCGCGCCCAAGTTTTTGATGCAGTCTACTCCTCTTAATCCAAAGTCACTTAAGTGAAATTATCTGTTTGATCTATTTTTCCCCAATAGGAAAAGTGCTTTGTGAGTTATTTAAATTACTTCATTTGAACTACTGGGTTGGATTTTATGGTCACCCCTGAGGCAGGGCCAGAGGCGGAGGGGGCACAAAGAATTGTGATTGGTAGCAGGGGGCGTAGGGCTCGCTGTCAAGTGATCTTATCAGGGTCGGGATAGGCCGATGACGGCCTTCCAGCCCAGAGATCAATTGAAGCCCATAAGTGGCCTATTAATGGCTAATTAAGGGCCTCTTCCCGCCACTGCTAGAATTTTGCCAACATAGGGGGGTGCCTCTGCCATGCGGGGAGGGCGCCTTGTTAAACAAGACACCTTCCCTGTGGGCTTGGGGTAGTTCCCTCCTCTATGGGTAATCTGACACCCATGGAGGGCCCTGACAGGAACCACTTCACCCTCCCCAGGAACCCTTCACCCTGGATTGCATGATCACCCCCTCGCTGCACCCCCCCCTCGCTGGGGCCTTCCAGACTGGCCCTGGCAACCCTGCCTCACCCACCTCTGGTCCAGGGTCTAGCGCTGGGCCTGGGTCCAAGGCTTCTACAGTACTGGCATTGGCCACTGCTCCCAGTGGCGCTGCCAATACTGCTGAGCTGCCAGCCCTTTGATTGGCTGTCAGCTCATGGAGGTAGGATCCCCGTCTTTAAAATGACGGATTTCCAGCTTGTAAAACTTGGATGTAAAACAACTGAAGGATCGCTCTTTCAGTGGGGTGGTGGGGGGGGGGGGGTGGTGGCAGGAAAAGGTCGAGGCAGTGTTCCCCCATGTTTTCGGCCTGGCACTGGAAGCTCCGCCACCTACACAAAATCCAGCCCTCAGTATAAATTGAATTTTTTTCAAGCAAAATCTTTTCATTTAAATGATCCTTTCATTTAAATGATAAACAACACCAAAGGGAACAAAAGCAAAGAAGTTATGCTAAGCCTTTATAAATCAAAGGGTCGGCCACAGCCGGAATATTGTGGCCAATTCTGAATGCCACACTTCAGGAATGATGTCAACACCTTGAGGAGGATGAAGGGGGATGTACTGGAATAATACCAGTGATGAGGGACTTCAGTGATGTGGAAAGACTGGAGATGCTGAGATGGTCCTCTTTACAGCAGAGAAGGTTAAGGGGAGATTTAATAGAGGTGTTCAAAATTTTGAAGGATTTTAGAGTAGATACGGAGAAACTGTTTCCACTAGCAGGAGCATCAGTAACCAAAGGACACAGATTTAAGATAACTGACACAAGAATCAAGGGGGGGGAAGATGAAGAGAATTTTTTTAACGCAGCAATTTGTCCTGATGTGGAAGGCGCTGCCAGAAAGGGTAGTGGAAGTAAATTCAATGGCAACTTTCAAAAGGAAATTGGATAAATACTTGGAATTGAAAAATGGGTAGGGCTATCAGAAAGAGCAGGGGAATGGGACTGATTGAGTACCTATTTCAAAGAGTCTGGGAGCATGATCACATAAAATTGACCTGCAACTGGACAGTAACAATAAGGTGATTTTTGTACTTCTTGCAGACATTGAAACACGCTGTCCAAAAGGTGAGAAGATTATTCAGTATAAGAAGGCAAATTTAGAAAAGTATGCACCATACTTGAACATTGATGGAATGGTGAAGCGACTGATTGAATACGAGGACATCGAGTGTAAGTTTTAGTGGTATTATATGTTTTCATCAGCTTTCTTCCCATTTATCCCCCTGCTCTTCTGCAGGCGTTGTGGTGTAGTGGTAATGTCACTGGATCAGAAACCCAGGTTACTATCGTGGGTACAAGGGTTCAAATCCCACCATGGCAGTTGTTGGAATTTAAATTTAATTAATACATTCAATTATTTTAATAAAAATCTAGATTTGAAAGCTAGTCTGAGTAATGGTGACCATGAAACTACCATCAATTTTCGTAAAAGCCCATCTAGTTCACTAATGTTCCTTCCTTAGGGAAGGAAATCTGCCATCCTTACCTGGTCTGGTCTGCGTGTGACTCCTGACCCACAGCAATATGGTTGATTCTTAACTGCCCTCTGAAATGGCCAAGTAAGCCACTCAGTTGTACAATACTGCTGTACAAAAGGTCATCCACTGAGCACTTCTGGCTGAAGATGATTATAAATGCTTCAGCCTTGCCTTTTGCACTGCTTGTTGGGCTCCCCGATCATCGAGGATGGGGATGTTTGTGGAGCCTCCTCCTCCAGTTAGTTGTTTAATTGTCCACCATCATTCATGACTGGATGTGGCAGGACTGCAGAGTTTTGATCTGATCTGTTGGATGTGGGATCGCTTAGCTCTATCACATGCAGCTTCCACTGGTTAGCATGCATGTAGTCTTGTCCGAGTGTATCAGGCCTGTGTCCTCAGTACCTTGCTCTACGGCAGCGAGGCCTGGACAACGTATGCCAGCCAAGAGCGACGTCTCAATTCATTCCATCTTCGCTGCCTTCGGAGAATACTTGGCATCAGGTGGCAGGACTATATCTCCAACACAGAAGTCCTTGAAGCGGCCAACACCCCCAGCTTATACACACTACTGAGTCAGCGGCGCTTGAGATGGCTTGGCCATGTGAGCCGCATGGAAGATGGCAGGATCCCCAAAGACACATTGTACAGCGAGCTCGCCACTGGTATCAGACCCACCGGCCGTCCATGTCTCCGTTATAAAGACGTCTGCAAACGTGACATGAAATCGTGTGACATTGATCACAAGTCGTGGGAGTCAGTTGCCAGCATTCGCCAGAGCTGGCGGGCAGCCATAAAGACAGGGCTAAATTGTGGCGAGTCGAAGAGACTTAGTAGTTGGCAGGAAAAAAGACAGAGGCGCAAGGGGAGAGCCAACTGTGCAACAGCCCCAACAAACAAATTTCTCTGCAGCACCTGTGGAAGAGCCTGTCACTCCAGAATTGGCCTTTATAGCCACTCCAGGCGCTGCTTCACAAACCACTGACCACCTCCAGGCGCGTATCCATTGTCTCTCGAGATAAGGAGGCCCAAAAGAAAGAAAAAAAGAAAGAAGTCTTGTGTTGTAGCTTCACCAGGTTGGCACCTCATTTTTAGATCATCACAGTTGAGGACAGCCATTTGGCCCATCTTAGTTCTTCAACAGGATGCACACCTCTAGTGAATAAAAGAATGGTATTCTGTGAAGGAAACAGATTTAGAAGCCAAACTTGTTGACAAAGAATGCTTGATAGACGTCAGAGTCCCACAGCTCTCTGTTTACAAATAACCTCATCACTAAGAATGAGTAGTAAAAGGATAGAGCACAAGGTGGAATAAAAAGGGATTCAAAACTTTTTTTTATCTTCCACAGGTACTTCTTTTGTGAAGGTGACAGAGTGGTACTCAAACAGAAAGGACATGCTGGAGAAAATTGAACGTAACATGAGAACTCGGATCATTACAGAGTACTTTAAAAATGGCAGACACATGGCAGTCAAAAGTAAGGGCAATGAAATGATTCAGAAAGAGGATACATGACTGACAACAGTGGTTCATAAAAGAGTTAGATCACAGAAAGGCCCACCAGGCCCTTCAGGGGTCTCCTGGATTGTAGGAACTACTCAGGCCTGCATTGCACACACAGTGTGATTAATCTCTGCACCCTACCCCAGGATTCTCACCACCAAAAGGGAGCCTATTGCCACCAGGAGCAGAAGAGGATTCTAAAAAATTATTTTTGGCCTCAAATAGGTAATGCATTGGGGCTGAAATGGAGGGAGGGAAGTGCTCAGTTAGATGCTCTCCCTCCATTGAAAGCAGCTTGAGGCCGCACTACCACTACCCGTGGGGCCTTACCACCATCTTTCACCAGGTGATAGCCTGCGGAGTCACAATGGGAGGCATTCTCACTGAGTTCCTACTATATGTGAGCCCACAGCACAAAACTATTGCTTATTCAGCGGTAAATCAGTAGTTGTGATCAAGCTATGAGTAAAATCAATGTGGGAAATTGAAGTACCCCACTGATGCACAGCAGGATTCTCATCTGCACCTTAATGGACCAGAGCAGAGAGGGATGCACTCTGCATCTCATAGTTCAATAGCTGAGTTGAGGTTGCTTGCCATTGGGTGCCTGAAATACTAAAATATTCCGTTTCCTAGCAATAATACCACTTATCAAAATGCTTTGGAGTCAAAAAAAATTAGTATTTAGTGCAAGCGTAGCAATTGTGAATTAAATATCCCTATGAATAAATGACTAATGCTCCTCCTCTTCTTTCTTCCTTCACCCTCAGTTTTTGAAATCAAGACGCATCACTCATCCCATTGTCTCCTGCTTTAACTTTACAGCAATCTCTTTTCCTTGTTCCCCTTAAATCAATAGTGTTATTTTTGTGTTGGTATTGAAATAATGCTGATCGGAAAACCAAAGCTGCCAATTCCTTGCAGGAGTACTCATTCAAGTGGCCACTATTCAATTGTAAATGGCAAGAAGCAATTCAACTTTGGGGGTTGACAGGTGATGTCAACATAAACATTTTGATCAGGATGGGAACTCTGAATTCAAGGGTGTAGAGGCCAAGGGGTAGCATCCTTACTGCTGCCTTGCCTGAGTACATGCTAACTGAGCACACACCAGGGAGTTGAGTGCCTTCCCCATGCACAATTATTATCCTTGCTTTATTGTAGTGGGAACCAAGATGAGGGGCTAAAGGTCACAGTTTTAGGCCACCATCAGTGTATGGGAGTCAGCTTCTGATCCTTATCCAGCAGCTGCTGCTGGAATATATGGACATGGCTGAGGACAGGGTTGAGCTTGGACTGCGGTGCCTCATGTCTGAGTAGCCTGTTATTATCTAAGCTGGCACACGAATTGTCATTTGTGGGGAGAAAGTGGAGGTGAGGGCTGTCAGTGGCTATGAAACCATACACAAACAAGTGTTGATACCATGAAAGGAGGGAAGAAAATTGGCAATAAATAGACTTGGATAATAGAGTATGGAATGCTTTGGATCACTTTGACTTTGATGTGCGGACTGATTCCGACAGTCTCATTTACTACACCACCCCTCCCTGGTCTTTATATCTTGCAGGGCACCTGTATAGATCATCTGAACCAGAGACTGACAGGACATTGAAGTACAGCAGCAAGCTACGTGTGGATGGGCTGGTGAGCAGAGTGGAAACCCCTACAGAGATAACAGAGAAATTCAAAGACAGACCAGATTTCCTCATTTACAGACAAGCAACATTTTCCAAAAGAGTGAGGAAAGTGAGGCTCCCAGGAACTATTCAATCAAACTATCGCACCATTGCAGTAAGTAATCCAATTCCTCCCCCTTCCAGCGTTCCTATTTTGTCCTCAGTGCACCTTCTGTGAAAATTGTTACTTGTGGCAAGTCTCTGACTCTTCGTCAAGTGACAAAGGTTCAAGAGTGAGTCTAAAAGAGCACGTGCCAGTGAGCCAGTCAACCTTTGAGGGCATCATAGCTGAGATTTGTTTGTCATCTAACAGAGGGTCACAGGTCAGCGGTGAGGAGCAAAAAGTATCCCATGTACACTGAGACCAATTGTATTCCTCACACCATCATCCTCAGAGACCCTTGACCATTTGTAGAGCCCTTGCCACCATTCCAGATTTTCAAATTAAACCTATGCTCAGAATTTCCTCCTAATTTATTGGGGGAAGATCAGTGGAAATCCCATTGATGCAGTTTACCCTGAGCTTCACCCTAAGTTATAGTGGCTGGTGAGGGAAAGCTCTTAAGGAAATTCTCTGTGTGAGAATCAAATCCGCTACCTTCCTAGTCTATGTGGCTCAGTGCCACTTAACACAGTGCACACAATATTACACAGTAGAGAAACTTTGGCAGAAGATCCTTGGAAACTCTGGGAAAATGTTTCTGTAAATTGTCCGCTGACAGTACAATCAGGAGAACTGCCTTGAAAATCAATCCTGCCCCTGCGTGGGAGAAGACCTGGGCTGTGTTATGATGCCTCCATTTAGATGAGGCAATAGAGAACTGCTGGTATCCAAAATGTTCTCACAATGATAGTGCAGAAAAACTGTAAAACATTTTTTTTTAATAAATGTTGTGAGCTGTGGCTCAGTGGCTTGCACTCTCATCTCTAAGTTAGAAGATTCTGGGTTCAAGTCTCACTGTTGACACTTGAGTGCCGTACTTTCAGATGAGAATTTAAAACGAGGTTCTGTCTGCCCTCTCAAGTGGTGTTACGACTGAGGCGGGAGGAATGCACTGTTTTTCTAGTTCCACTTCTCCACAGGTCACAGCATATATTTAAATGTTTACCCAGTTACCGATATAGAACATAGAACATTACAGCGCAGTACAGGCCCTTCGGCCCTCGATGTTGCGCCGACCTGTGAAACCATCTGACCTACACTATTCCATTTTCATCCATATGTCTATCCAATGACCACTTAAATGCCCTTAAAGTTGGCGAGTCCACTACTGTTGCAGGCAGGGCGTTCCACGCCCCTACTACTCTCTGAGTAAAGAAACTACCTCTAACATTTGTCCTATATCTATCACCCCTCAACTTAAAGCTATGTCCCCTCATGTTTGTCATCACCATCCGGGGAAATAGACTCTCACTATCCAACCTATCTAACCCTCTGATTATCTTATATGTCTCTATTAAGTCACCTCTCCTCCTCCTTCTCTCTAACGAAAACAACCTCAAGTCCCTGAGCCTTTCCTCGTAAGACCTTCGCCCCATACCAGGCAACATCCTAGTAAATCTCCTCTGCACCCTTTCCAAAGCTTCCACATCCTTCCTATAATGCGGTGACCAGAACTGCACGCAATACTCCAGGTGCGGCCGCACCAGAGTTTTGTACAGCTGCAGCATGACCTCATGGCTCCGAAACTCGATCCCCCTACTAATAAAAGCTAACACACCATATGCCTTCTTAACAGCCCTATTAACCTGGTTGGCAACTTTCAGGGATTTATGTACCTGGACACCAAGATCTCTCTGCTCATCTACACTACCAAGAATCTTCCCATTAGCCCAGTACTCTGCATTCCTGTTACTCCTTCCAAAGTGAATCACCTCACACTTTTCCGCATTAAGCTCCATTTGCCATCTCTCAGCCCAGCTCTGCAGCCTATCTATGTCCCTCTGTAACCTACAACATCCTTCGGCACTATCCACAACTCCACCGACCTTCGTGTCATCCGCAAATTTACTAACCCACCCTTCTACACCCTCATCCAGGTCATTTATAAAAATGACAAACAGCAGTGGCCCCAAAACAGATCCTTGCGGTACACCACTAGTAACTAAACTCCAGGATGAACATTTGCCATCAACCACCACCCTCTGTCTTCTTTCAGCTAGCCAATTTCTGATCCAAAGCTCTAAATCACCTTCAATCCCATACTTCCGTATTTTCTGCAATAGCCTACCGTGAGGAACCTTATCAAACGTCTTACTGAAATCCATATACACCACATCCACGGCTTTACCCTCATCCACCTGTTTGGTCACCTTCTCGAAAAACTCAACAAGGTTTGTGAGGCACGACCTACCCTTCACAAAACCGTGCTGACTATCGCTAATGAACTTATTCTTTTCAAGATGATTATAAATCCTATCTCTTATAACCTTTTCCAACATTTTACCCACAACCGAAGTAAGGCTCACAGGTCTATAATTACCAGGGCTGTCTCTACTCCCCTTCTTGAACAAGGGGACAACATTTGCTATCCTCCAGTCTTCCGGCACTATTCCTGTCGACAATGACGACATAAAGATCAAGGACAAAGGCTCTGCAATCTCCTCCCTAGCTTCCCAGAGAATCCTAGGATAAATCCCATCTGGTCCAGGGGACTTATCTATTTTCACACTTTCCAAAATTGCTAACACCTCCTCCTTGTGAACCTCAATCCCATCTAGCCTAGTAGTCTATGAGGAATTGGTCAATCATAGACTCTATTTTTATCCCCGAATAAAATACACCAACCAGTTTTCTTTAATAAATAACAAAATTATCAGTTTATTATAAAACAAGTCTTAACCAGTAACGGAGCAAAGCATAAACACACAAATTGAAATATAAAAGTTCCCTTTTTACCTTAGCCCCCACCCCCACACACACACCACATACACACACCCCGGTTAACCGAAAAACTAAAGAGATTTACTCTTTTAAGCTCTATTACAAAAAGAATACTTTGGCCAAATACTTGCTAATTCTTGAAGAAAAAAAGGGAAGATATGGTAAGATGTCAGATGTCCTTTGTTTTGGTTTGGCATCCCAAGTAAGCATCAACGGCTGTCACTGGGATTCCCCTAGAACACTTCTTGTCTGGCGACTTGTTAAGTTTTCAGTTTTAAATCCCAATTCCTCAAAAAAAAATTAACCAAAAAAAATGGATGGACATAAAGAATCGCATGGCACTATTTTAAAAAGAAGGGTACGGGAGTAAGCCCTGTGTCCTGTCCAACCTTTATCCCTGAATGAACATCACTAAAACAGATTATCTGGTTATTTATTCCATTGCTGTTTGTGGGATGTTGTTGTGCACAAATTGGCCACTGCATTTCCTGCTTTATAACAGTGGCAATGCATCAAAAAGTACTTCATTGAGTGCAAACCACTTTGGATATCCTGAGACCATGAAAGGCGCTATACAAACACAAGTCTTTCTTTGCATCTCCATTGTTGTCACTGTTCCTGTAAAACCATTTTAAAACAATATTGAAAACAACAAATAATATATATGAAAGAGTTGTTGGTTTCTCACTTTGCCTTTTAGAAAATAACAGAACGTTTTGCCAGAAACAGAAATAAGCCAGCTCACCAGGATGTGGCAGAGCAAGTATTCCTGATCGCTTCGGAGCATATCCATCTGACATATCATCGAGAGGATGACATGATCACAGCAGTGAAACGGGAGTTCATCCTCCCCCCCAACTTGCTGCAAAAGGATGACCAAGAGGTTAACATGGAGCAGATTGTCGTCACTTTCGAGGTACAGTAACACAGTATCTGCACATCAAAATGTACATTGTTTTTATCGTCATTGTCATGATATGGACATCACTGGCAAGACTGGCATTTATTGCCAATACATAGTTGTCCTTGAGAAGTTGGTGGTGAGCCGCCTTCTTGAACTGCTGCAGTCTGCACAGTGAAGGTACTCCCACAATGTTGATAGGCCATTTGATCCAGGAGTTTGACCCAGCAACGATGAAGGAATGCTTATATGTTCAAGTCAGGATGACTTTGAAGGGAACTTGCAGGTTGTGGTGGTGTTCCCATGCACCAGCTGTCCTTGTCCTGCTAAAGATCACGAGTTTGGAAGGTGATGCTGAAGAAGCCATGGTGAGTCTCTGCAGTGCATTATATATATAGTACACACTGCATGCTGGAGGGAGTGGATGTTTAAGGTATTGGATGGAGAGCCAATCAAACCGACTGCTTTGTCCTGGATGGTGTCTGTAATATAATGCAATGTAGGGTTGTTACTGGGCACAATCTGTAAATAGTCTGTGAGTGTCATCAGAGGAAGTGATGTAACAGAACTTGTACAGAACCTCGTGTAGAGGGAAACAGGAAGCTATAAATATCAGATGAATGTAAATAAACTCCCTGTTCCTGTAACCGTCAATCTCTCAGATATTCTGTTATAAGACTTACTTATCGCATGATGGCAACGGTAAACTGAAGAAGAACAAGAAAAATCACTGCCCTTATTGGAGAACCTCGAGAAAGTAGCTGGACAGAACCAAGCAGAGGTGTGGCTGAAATGGGTCTGAAGATTTACTAGGTACCATAATGCATCAGGTCTCGTGCAAAAGCTAGATAAGGAGCAGGTCAGGACATCATTATATGCCATGGGGGAGTGTGCGGTTGACATCCTCATAACACAGGAATAGACAAAGAGCTACATATGGGGAGGTTATTAAGGCTCTGGAGTCTTACTTTAACATAAGAAAAAACGTGGTCGTCGAGTGCGCCAAGTTTAATAACCAGTCTCAGCAGAGAGGAGAAAGTATTGATTCTTTTATCAATGACTTATATAAGCTCATTGAAGATTGTGAATACAGCAGTTTGAGGGAAGAGTTAATTAGAGATAGGATCGTGGTCAGAGTGGCAGACGACGCTCTCATGGATCATCTGCAGTCGAGAGATGATCTTACATTAACCAAGGCGATTCAGATAAACAAGCAAGCAGAGATTATAAAATGTTACCGTGTTGTCGTTCAAGGGGACAGGCAGAGTCCTATCTCGAAAGTAGCAAACTCCATTGAATACTTAAAGAAAGCGAAGGAAAGAAATGGCGGTCAAAGACAGGAAAGACGGGAAGAGCATCTCGAGGCAGCAGTGTCTCACTGCAGTCGGTATGGCCGAGTGAGGCACTGGCTGGAAAATTGCCCAGCCTGAGAGGCGGAGTGTTTCTTGTAAAAAGAGGGTGCACTTCCAATTGGTATGCCGCAGCAAGAAACTAGGGCTGCAAAATATAAAAAGCAAACCCAAAGAAAATAAGAAAATTAACAAAGTACAAGATGCACAATGAGTCGAATTACCTTTTGCAGGAGAAATCCACGGAGCAAGTGAAGATTCCTGGATGGCAGAGATTCTTGTAGGAGGCTATGACAAGATTCAAACTAGACACTGGAGCAGCAGTTTCAGAACTGGCAGACACTGAATCATAGCTGAAGCAAGTAAGCATCGGACCCATAGGCAAAAAACTATAGTGACCTGGAGGCATCAAACTGAAGCTAATAGGAGAGTTGAAAATGATTCCGAGTTACTGGGGAAAAGATATTCCTGAGATATTATATATTATCTAGAATCAGAATTTCTCATTATTAAGCAGAAAAGCTTATAGATTTACAATTAATGTGCAGAATTGAAGAGCGGAAAGGCTGAGGAACAGCCAAGGAATTTTAGGGCTAAATTCCCTAAATTATTCAAAGGATTGGGAACACTAAAAGCAGCCTGCCACATGACATTAAGAAAATATATAGAAGCATTGTGTTTGTTGTGACGCACACAAGAAGTGCAATGATACAAATTATGGTCTAAATCTGAAGAGTTATAAAAACTGAACTTGTCTTTTTAAAAGTGGACAGTTGTTTTAAAAAGTGAACAATGCTCCAAAATGGTCACTAAAGAAAAAGAGACTGGCCTTCGTATATTCAAACTGTCTGACAGGGATAAAGGAAAGTCTTCAAAGTTGAGAGGTGTTGAGTGTACCCATCCTACACCCATCCAAAAATATTCCAGAATTGAATGCCTTCCTCTGAAACAAAGAGGATGTGAAATAGCCACGTCCAGGGCCATTGTGCGATCACCATGTGGAAAACTCCAAAGGGTCTTCCACCAGGAGGTGAGAAGTAACAAGGCTTTACCTTTAAAAAGTAGCCTAGAGAGGGACACTCCAGCGAAAGAAGAAAAGCAGCATCCTGAAGCTTGCTTCCAGTAAATTAGAAGCACATGCTCTGCTGTAGAATCCCACATCTACACTAGACAGCAGTGAACTAGAAGTGATCCACCATCTTTGTCTGAACTTACAACCAAGAGAAAAATGTACACTCCTCTCAGGCCTGCAACCCATGAGCACTTCCAAGACAATTCAACAGGTTACTGTGACCTCCCCGCCATACTAAATATCACTCTTGTGTGTGTGTGTGTGTGTGTGTGTGTGTGTGTGTGTGTGTCTGTATCTGTATGAGTGAATGCATGTGTGGATGCGGTTGTGACAATTTTGGGATAAAGCGTATTGATCAATAAACAATTGATGTTCTGATTTTAAACCTACAAGAAAACATGTCACTGTCTGTTTATTTGAAAAATATAATACCAAAGGGTTAAATCCTAATAACAAAACACACTTGCTGCAGTCAGGTGCAGTTGAACAATGGGAACCACCCACGTCACACCACATATCCGTAACAAATTGGGGGCTCAAAGCCAGGATCTGAGCCACCATACAAACGAGAAAGTTGAAAAATGGGAGGAAAATTACCTCTAAAATTGTGGAAAAATAAACAAACAGGTTTTCTTTTATTCTGTTTTTTTTCTACTGTGCTGGAGACAAAAGAGATGGCCATATTTAATGCTAAGGAGTTTGTAGAGCAGGGAGAGATATCCCATGATAAATGAAACAAATTAAGCATTGAAGATTTAAAAAGCTTAGCTACAGAGGTGGGAATCACTTTCAGACAAAAAGCAAAGAAACCAGAACTGGTTAAATGTCTAGGTAACCATTTTACACTTATCCCTGAACCAGAAGAAGACAGCATGGAATCAGAGTGTGAAAAAATAATTCTAGCTAGAATGCAGTTGCAGATGAAAAGGGAGGAGATGCAGTTTCAAAAGGAAAAAGAAAAAAGAGAAATGCAGTTTCAGAAGGAGAGAGAGGCAAGAGAGATGCAAAGAGAGGAAGCAGCCACGAAGTTCGAGCTAGAAAGGCTACAAGCACAAGGTGAGCATGCTGCTAGCCGCTCAAACCGTATCCCCAATTCCGGGATGTGCTGAGACACTCAGGACTAGTGCCAAAATTTAATGAGGAGGAGATTGAGTCATATTTTATCTCGTGAGAAAATAGCTACCAGGTTTAAATAGCCAAAAAATTCTTAACAAGAATCTGACAAGGTGAGTTTGTGGGTAGGGCTCGTGAAGCTTTTTCCCTGTTATCAGAAGAAAATTACTATGATTATGAACAATCTAAACCTGCAATTCTAAATGCATATGAGCTGGTATCGGAAGCAGAGAGACAGAAATTCAGACATACCCGGAAAAGACCCACACAGACTTGTATTGAGTTTGGAGGAATTAAACATATGGCTTTTGATCTCTGGATACAAGCCCTCAAGCTAGAACCCTCATATGAAAATTTGAGAGAAGTGATGTTGCTGGAAGAGTTTAAAAATAGCATCCCAAGTAATATAAGAACACACCTTAAAGAACGAAAAGTCACAAGAGTAAGAAAAGCTGCAAAAATGGCCGATGATTATGAAATAATAGTCAAATCCTAACTCAGTATATCTTTGGGTTTAGTAACTCTTACAAGCTATGGAGAGATAGCAGGGATGCAGATGAAGCAGAAATGGGCTCGAGAGAAAAGAAGAGTAGGGGAGGAAAACCAGATCAGTCTCCAACTTTTCGAAGAAGGAACCCAGGTGATGAACCAGTAGGAGTCTGCCCGACATGTTTTCAGTGTGGCAAATCCGGACATGTCCAGGCAAATTGTTGGTATG
Organism: Heterodontus francisci; assembly: GCF_036365525.1. NCBI lineage: Eukaryota > Metazoa > Chordata > Chondrichthyes > Heterodontiformes > Heterodontidae > Heterodontus > Heterodontus francisci. Next base: position 107,621,846 of record NC_090379.1, read on the forward strand.
TCAAAAAAACAACAGGAAGTGCTGCAGTCAAGCCCATGTCTGTGGCTTTGAAAGTGGTAAGCCTGTGTTCCAATATAACTCAAGAGCAGAGCACATACCAGAACGTTTTATACAAAGGAAAAATGACTCCTTTTGTGTTCCGGACACCAGGCGAGGCGATAACCATACTCAGGGCTACCTGTTGTTTTCAAACCCTACTGGCAGCCAAATTGACAGAAATGCCACTGGAAAGCAGAACAACTTTTTTTTATTTATTCACTCGAGGGATGTGGGCATCATTGGCTAGGCCAGCATTTATTCGCCATCCCTAATTGCCCTTGAGAAGATGGTGCTGAGCTGCCTTCTTGAACCCCTGCAGTCCATCTGGTATAGGTAAACCCACAGTGCTGTTCAGAACGGAGTTCCAAGATTTTGATCCAGCAACAGGAAAGAACGGTGATATAGTCCCAAGTCAAATCGCTCTGTGGCTTGGAGGGGAACTTGCAGGTAGTGGTGTTCCCCATGCATTTGCTGCCCTTGTCCTTCTAGGTGGTAGAGGTTGCGGGTTTGGAGGATGCTGTCGAAAGAAGCTTGAAAGAGTTGCTGCAGTGCATCTTGTAGACGGTACACACTACTGCCACTGTACATCAGTGGTGAAGGGAGTGAATGTTGAAGGTGATGGATGGGGAGCCAATCAAGTGTGCTGCTTTGTCCTGGATGGTGTCGAGCTTCTTGAGTGTTGTTGGAGCTGCACCCATCCAGGCAAGCGGAGAGTATTCCATCACACTCCTGATTTGTGCCTTGTAGATGATGGACAGGCATTGCTCTTGTAGCCATAGCATTTATGTGGCTGGTCCAGTTTAGTTTGTGGTCAATGGTAACCCCCAGGATGTTCATGGGAGAATTCAGTGATGGAAAATATCATGGTATTAGTAAAAGGGAATACTGGCAAGTGCTTGAAGGTTCCCTTGGTTAAACAGAGTAAGTTGGTCACCAAGATAGTGACAGTCGAGATCATTCCAAGCTTACCCATGCAGGGGATAGACCTATTGCTGGGCAATGACTTGGCAGGAAGCACAGTATTGTACCCAAAAGGTCCAAAACAGTCCACAGAGACTGGAGACTGAGGGGAACAAACCAAACTCTGTACAGCTGCAGAGAGCTGTGGAAGTCCCAAAAATCCCACAGGGGGCAATAGAGCCAGAAGAATTTAAAAGGGCCAGATAGAACCAAAAAGATTTAAAAAATGAACTTTTATTTTAGAAATTGAACAATGCTCCAAAATGGCCACCAAAGAAAAGAATATTTTTCTTTGTATATTCAAACTGTCAAGCAGGGACAAAGGAAAATCTTCAAAGCTGAGAGGTGTTGAGTGTACCCATGCTACACCCATCCTAAAACATTCCAGAATTGGTCTTCTTTTGAAACAAAGAAGGTGTGAAATAACCACGTCCTGGGCTATTGTGCGATCACTATGGGTAAAAGACCAAAGCGTCTCCTACTGGGAGGTGAGAAATAACACAGCTTTACCTTAAGAAAGCAGCCTAGAGAGAGACACTCCAGTGAAAGAAAGAAAAAGGAGAAAAGTGGCATTCAGAAACTTGCTTCCAGCAAATCAGAAGGTATGTGCCCTGCTACAGATTCCAACATCTACACTATACAGCAGTGAACTAGAAGTTATCCACCGATTTCAACTGAACTTTCAACCGAGACACAAATCTGCAACCACCTCAGGCCTCCAAACCACGAGAACTCAATTTCCAAGAGAATTCAACAGGTTACTGTGATCTCCCCCCAGCCCCCCACCCCCCGCAACTAAAAGTCACTTTCCTTTATCCCTGAGCCTGAGGATTGGGAGCATTTTAGAATTCAGCAAAGGAGGACCAAGCAACTGATAAAGAAAGAGAAAATAGAATATGAAAGTAAACTACTGAGAAACATAAAAACGGACTGTAAAAGCTTCTATATGTATGTAAAAAGGAAAAGATTAACAAAGACAAATGTGGTCCATTATAGGCAGAGACAGGGGAATTTATGATGGGGAATAAGGAAATGGCAGAGAAACTAAACATATACTTTGTGTCTGTCTTCATGGAGGAAGATACAAAATTCCTCCCAGAAATACTAAAGAACCAAAGGGCTAGCGAGATTGAGGAACTGCAAGAAATTAGTATTAGTGAAACAGTAGTACTGGAGAAATTAATGGGACTGAAAATTGCTAATTTCCCTGGACCTGTTGATCTACTAGAGTGTTGAAAGAGGTGTCTGTAGAGATAGTGGATGTGTTGGTGATTATCTTCCAAAATTCTATAGCTTCTGGAACTGTTCCTGAAGATTAGAAGGTAGCAAATATAAGCCCAATATTTCCAAAAGCAGGGAGAGAGAAAATGGGAACTACAGACCTGTTAGCCTGACATCAGTCGTAGGGAAAATGCTAGAATCTATTATAAAGGATGTGATAACTGGATACTTAAAAAAAAAATGGTATGATTGGGCAGAGTCAACATGAAGTTATGAAAGAGAAATCATGTTGAACAAACCTGTTGCAGTTTTTTGAGGTTTTAACTAACAGATTGGATAAGGGGGAACCAGTATATGTGGTGTATTTGGATTTTCAAAAGGCTTTTGATAAGTTTCCACATAGGAGCTTATTAAACAAAATTAGGACACATGGGATTGGAGGGAATCTACTGGCATGGATTGAGAATTGGTTAATGGACAGAAAACAGAGAGTAGGAATAAATGGGTCATTTTCAGTTTGGCAGGCTGTGACTAGTGGGGTCCCGCAAGTATCAGTGCTTGGGGCCCAGTTATTCACAATCTATATCAATAATTTGGATGTGGGAACCAAATGTAGTATTTCCAAGTTTGCTGATGACATAAAACTAGGTGGGAATATGAGTTGTGAGGAGGAAGCAAAGAGGCTTCAAGGGGATTTAGACAGGCTAAGTGAGTGGGCACGAACATGGCAGATGGAATATAGAGTAGAAAAATGTGAAATTATCCACTTTGGTAGGAAGAACAGAAATGCAGAGTATTTCTTAAATAGTGAGAGGTTGGGGTGTTGATGTCCAAAGAGGTCTGGGTGTCCTTGTTCCTAAGTCACTGAAAGCTAACATGCAGGTGCAGCAAGCAATTAGGAAGGCAAATGGTTTTATGGCCTTTATTGCAAGAGGATTTGTGTACAGGATTAAAGAAGTCTTGCTGCAAATGTATAGAGCCTTGGTGAGACCACACCTGGAATATTGTGTACAGTTTTGGTCTCCTTACCTAAGGAAAGATATACTTGCCATTGGGGGAGTGCAACGAATGTTCACCAGACAGATCCCTAGGATGGCTGGATTGTCCTATGAGGCGAGATTGAGGAGACTGGGTGTGTGTTCTCTAAAGTTTAGAAGAATGAGAGGTGATCTCATTGAAGCATATAAAATACTTATAGGGCCTGACAAGATTGATACAGGAAGGATGTTTCCCCTGGCTGGGGGTCTAGAACCAGGGGACACGGTCTCAGAATAAGATGAGGAGGAATGTCTTCACTCAGTGAATTTGTGGAATTCTCTACTCCACAGGGCTGTGGATGCTCAGTCATTGAGTATGTTCAAGCGAGAGATTGATAGATTTCTAGATATTAAAGATATCAACCGATATGGGGATAGTGTGGGAAAGTGACGTTGAGGTAAAAGATCCGCCATGATCTAGTTGAATGGCGGAGCAGGCTTGAGGGGCCAAATGGCATACTCCTGCTCCTGTTTCCTATGTTTTATGATCCTAAGGCTGTAGAGCGGGAAATACATCCAATGGCATAGGTGGATGAGAGTCTGGCAAAGCTAGGGGAAAGCACGATTTTCAATCACTTAGATGCCTACAGTGGATTTTGGCAAGTACCTTTGGATGAAGAATCTAAACTATTGGCAATTTTTATAACACCATTTGGAAGATTCCATTTTAACAGATTATCTTTTGGAATTAAATCAGCATTGAAAATTTTCCAAAGAACAATGTCCAGAATCCTGGAGAGATTAGAAGTGATCATCCGTCACATGGATAACATGTTGATCCATGGTGCACGTCAGCAGGAACATGATGCGAGAGTGCGAACAGTGTTGCAGAGATTGCAGGAAGCTTGTCTAACACTGAAATGAGAAGTATGTCTTTTCATACATCCATACGAACATACAAATTAGGAGCAGGAGTAGGCCACTCGGCCCCTCGAGCCTGCTCCGCCATTCAATAAATTCATGGCTGAACTGATTACTCCACATTTCCACCCACCCCCGATAACCTTTCACCCCCTTGCTTATCAAGAATCTATCTACCTCTGCCTTAAAAATATTCAAAAACTCTGCTTTCACCGTCTTTTGAGGAAGAGAATTCCAAAGACTCACGCCCCTCTGAGAGAAAAAATTTCTCTTCATTTCTGTCTTCAATGGGCGACACCTTTATTTTTAAACGGTGACCCCTAGTTCTAGATTCTCCCACAAGGGAAACATCCTTTCCACATCCACCCTGTCAAGACCCCTCAGGATCTTATATGTTTCAATCAAGTCACCTCTTACTCTTCTAAATTCCAGTGGATACAAGCCTAGCCTGTCCAATCTTTCCTCGTAAGACAGCCCGCCTATTCCAGGTATTATTCACAACAAATGGTGAGATTTCTAGGTCATGTTATTGATGGATCGCCATTAGAGCAAACCCTCAAAAGACGAAAGTCATAAGCTTAAGAACATCACAGAATTGCAAAGGTTCATGGGCATGGTCAATCAGGTGGGAAAGTTTTTGCCAAATCTGGCTATGATAAACAAACCACTGTGACAGTTATTAAAGAATTTCAAGGTCTGGTGTTGGAGCTCCAAAATCTTTTGAAAAAATCAAGCAGAAACTTCTTTCTTCAGAATATTAGCATATTATGACCCAAAGTTACCAACCATTATAGCAGCGGATGCATCAGCAACACAGCTGGGTGCAGTCTTGTTTCAGGTACAAAGCAATGTGAGTCGCAGGCCTGTTATTTTGCACCTTGATCTTTAGCAAAAAGAGAACAATGTTACACAGTCATAGAAAAGGAAGCATTGGCAGCACTTGGACATGTGAGAAATTCTCTGACTATGTGCTAGGTCTTCAATTTACGAGTGAAAGAGATCACAAACAGTTAGTTACTCTGCTGAATACAAAAGAACTAACCAAGTTACCTTCTAGGATGCAGAGATTTCGATTAAGATTGATGGGATTTGACGCTAAAACTGAATATGTTCCTGGGAAACATCAATTAACAATGGATGCATTATCACGCATTACATCAGCAGGTCCTGAAGAAGGTGACATTCTATTTTTTGAGGAAGTAGAAGTGTTTGCTCTAACAACTACAGAGTACTTACCTGCTACAAATCAGAAGTTGAGTGAAATCAGGAAGGCTCAAAAAGATGAAGTATGTGCAACAATTAGAGAATATTGTTTGTATGGACGGCCAGCATACATGCCCTTCAACCCAGTGTTAAGGCAATATTATGAGCATTGAGGTCATTTGAGTATTGTCAATGATTTGTTGATATTTGATGAGAGATTAGTTAGCCTCAGGATACTAAGATTAGAGATCTTGGAAAGATTACAGCAAGGACATTTCGGAATAACAAAGTGCAGAGCCAGGGCAAGACAGTCAGTTTGGTGGCCTGGTATATCAAAAGAAATTGAAGAGATAATATCGAGGTGTATCATGTGTGCTGTCAATTGTCATGAGACAAAGGAGCCACTAATGTCACTGTCTTTGCATTCTAGACCATGGGAACGTATAGGTATGAATCTTTTCGAGCATAAGATATTCTTAATCATTGTTGATTACTATTCGAAGTAGATCGATGTGAAGCAGCAACAAAAGTCAGTGCTCAGAAGCTGTAATCACATCCTTGAGGGAAATCTTTGCTACACATGGGATCCCAGACATGGTGATAACTGACAATGGACCAAAATTTGTGAACGAATGCTTGTAGGAGGTCACAGAAGATTATGGCTTTACTCAAATCACTAGTTCGCTGAGATATGCTCAGGAAAATGGTGACGCAGAGAGAGGTGTAAGGACTGTGAAATCTTTACTAAAAAATAATGACAATTTTGCGTTAGCACTGCTAAGTTATCGAGCAACACCACTTCAGAATAGTTTAGCCCCATGTGAATTGTTGATGGGACAAAGATTAAGAACGCAACGTCCTATACATCCAAGAACACTTCAACCTCTAGTGAGTGCAGAAGACTTGGAAAAAGTGAGGGAGAGAGAGGATAGAGGAAGATCTATTCAATCCAAAAATTATGATAGATGTCACAGAACCAAAATTGAACAGACATACAACCTGGAAAATCAGAGAAGGTATGGAGAAATGATAGAACAATCACTATATCCATGATCACACATTGTCCAAACTGATCAAGGGATGATAAGAAGAACCAGAAGATCATTGGTGGTGATACAAAGAAGCAGTAGATCCAAGAGGAACAATCATCTCAAGAAGTTGATGAACCCACAGAGCCGCAATCAGTCATCAACCAGAGGACAACAAGAATGAAGAACTTGAGTCATAAAATAGTTCTACTGAAGTACAAAAGAATGAGAAGGAAGAACTAAAAGACTTGAAACCCCCAGACATTTTCTAAAGAGAGAAGAACTCGTTATGGCAGATTTGTAAAAACACCACAGTGGCTGACATTCTGTAAAGTGAAGTCAGAGTTTTCGGGGGAGATGGAGTATAATATGATATAGGGTTGTTACTGGGAAGAATATGTAAATAATCTGAGTGTCATCACAGGAAGCGATGTAACAGAACTTGTACAGAACCTCGTGTAGAGTGAAACTGGAAGCCATAGGTATCAGATGCATGTGAATAAACTCCTGTTCCTGTCACTGTCAATCTCTCAGATATTCTGTTATAAGACTTACTGACATCAGACTATTACAGTATCAAGCGTTTTGAGTGTTATTGGAGCTGCACCCATCCAAGCAGTGGAGAGTTTTCCATCACACTCCTGACTTGTACCTTATAGATGGTGGACAGTCTTTGGAGGATCAGGAGGTGAGCCACATACCTCAGGATACCAATCTCTGGCCTGCTGTACTACCTACTGCATTTATGTGGTTTTTCCAGTTGGTGGCCCCCAAAATGTTGATCATGGGGGACTTGATGATGGTAATACGAATGTCAAAGGAGGTGGTTATTCTCTCTCTCGTTGGAGATGATCCTTCAGTGACTTACATTCCGGGAGAGGAGCGGACCTGCGCAAAGAACACGGAACGAGGAGCGGATAAATACAGCCCCGGGATAGTGGCCTAGATCACTTCCCATCCGGGGGAGCAGCAGAGAGGAGCGGACCTGCAGGAAGAACACAGAGCGAGGAGCGGATAAATAGAGCCTGAGGATCACGGCCTAGATCACTTACCGTCCGGGAGAGAAGCAGACCTGCGGGAAGAACACGGAGTGAGGAGTGGATAAATACAGCCCGAGGATCGTGGCTGAGATCACTTACCTTCCGGGAGAGCAGTGGAGAGGAGTCTGGCTACCCGCATTACGGAGCTGGAGCTCTGGGTGGATTCAGTGTGGAGTATGAGATCGTCGTGGATAGCACGTTTAGTGAGGTGGTCACACCGCAGGCAAATGCTGCAAAGGCAGAAAGGGAATGGGTGAGTAGAGGAAGGCAGGTAGTGCAGGAGTCCCCTGTGGCCATCCCCCTCTCTAACAGATATACCGCTTTGGATATTGTTGGGGGAGATGGGTCAGGGGAAAGCAGCAAAAGCCAAGTTCGTGACACCATGGGTGGCTCTGCTGCACAGGAGGGGAGGAAGAAGAGAGGCAGGGCTATAGTGACAGGGGATTCAATCGTAAGGGGAATAGGCAGGCTTTTCTGCGGACGCAAAAGAGACTCTAGGATGGTATGTTGCCTCCCTGGTGCTAGGGTCAAGGATGTCTCTGAGCAGTTGCAGGACATTCTGAGGGGGGAGGGCGAGTAGCCTACAGCTGTACCACCCTACAGATGGTACATATTGGTACCAACGACACAGGTTAAAAAAGGGATGAGGTCCTACAAGCTGAATATAGGGAGTTAGGACGTAAATTAAAAAGTAGGACTTCAAAGGGAGTAATGCCAGGATTACTACCAGTGCCACGTGCTAGTGAGAGCAGAAATAGCAGAATATATCAGATGAATACGTGGCTGGAGAAATGGTGTAGGGGGGATTCAGATTCCTGGGACATTGGGACCGGTTCTGGGAAAGTTGGGATCAGTACAAGCTGGACAGGTTGCATCTGGGCAGGACCGGGACCAATTTCCTCGGGGGGGAGGGGGGGGTGTTTGCTAGTGCTGTCGGGGAGGGTTTAAACTAGAATGGCAGGGGGATGGGAATCTGAGCAGGGAGACAGAGGAGGGGGAAACAAGGATAGAAATGAAAGACAGAAAGGTAAGAAGCAAAAGTGGAAGGCAGAGAAAACAAGGGCGAGAAACAAATGGGGCCATAGTGCAAAATAAAGCTAAGATGACAAACAATATTAAAAAGACAAGTCTAAAGGTATTGTGAATTAATGCGCGGAGCATTCACAATAAGGTAGATGTATTCACAGCGAAAATAGATATAAACGGTTATGATATTGTTGCCAGTATGGAGACATGGCTACAGGGTGGCCAAGGATGGGAACTGAACATCCAGGGGTATTCAATATTTAGGAAGAACAGGCAAAAAGGGAAAGGAGGTGGGGTTGCGTTGTTAATAAAGGAGGAAATCAATGCAATAGTGAGGAAGGATATTGGCTCGGAAAATCATGATATGGAATCTGTATGGGTGGAGCTAAGAAACACCAAGGGGCAGAAAACGTTGGTGAGGGTTGTCTATAGGCCCACAAACAGTAGTGGAGAAATAAGGGATGGCATTAAACAGGAAATTAGAGACACATGCAATAAGGTTACAACTGTAATCATGGATGATTTTAATCTACATATAGATTGGTCAAACCAAATTAGCAATAATACTTTGGAGGAGGATTTCTTGGAGTGTGTACGTGACAGTTTTTTTAGATGGGCTATCCTAGACTGGGTATTGTGCAATGAGAAAAGATTAATTAAGTCTTGTTGTGCGGGGTCCCTTGGGGAGGAGCAACCATAGCATGATAGAATTCTTCATTAAGATGGAGAGTGAAGTAGTTGAATCCGAAACTAGGGTGCTGAATCTAAATAAAGGAAACTACAAAGGTATGAGGCACGAGTTGGCTATGGTAGTTTGGGGAACTTTACTAAAAAGGTTGATGGTGGAGAGGCGATGGATAATATTTAAAGAACGTGTGCATGAATTACAACAATTATTCATTCCTGTCTGGCGCAAAAATAAAACCAGAAAGGTAGCTCAACTGTGGCTTACAAAAGAAATTAGGGATAGTATTAGATGGAAAGAGGAGTCATATAAAATTGACAGAAAAAACAGCAAGTCTGAGGAATGGGAGCAGTTTAGAATTTAGCAAAGGAGGACAAAGAGGTTGATTAAGTGGGGGAAAATAGAGTATGAGAGTAAATTTGCGGGGAACATAAAAACTGACTGTAAAAACTTCTATAAATATGTGAAGAGAAAAAGATATAGGTCCCTTACAGTCAGAAACGGGGGAAATTATAATGGAGAACAAAGAAATGGCAGAACAATTAAACACATGCTTTGGTTCTGTCTCCACAAAGGAGGACACAAATAACCTCCCAGAAATGTTAGGGAACCAAGGGTCTAGTGAGAGGGAGGAACTGAAGGAAATCAGTATTAGTAAAAAAAAAATAGTGTTAGGGAAATTAATGGGGTTAATGGCTGACAAATCCCCAGGGCCTGATCATCTACATACCAGAGTACTAAAGGAAGTGGCCCTGGAAATAATGGATGCATTGGTGGTTATCTTCCAAAATTCTATGGACTCTGGAGCAGTTCCTACAGATTGGAGGGTGTCAAATGTAACCCCACTATTAAAAAAAGTAGGGAGAGAAAAAACAGGGAATTACAGACCAGTTAGCCTTACATCAATAGTGGGGAAAATGCTAGAGTCCATTACAAAGGATGTGATAGCAGAACGCCTGGAAGGCATAAACAGGATTGGACAAAGTCAGCATGGGTTTACAAAAGGGAAACCATGCTTAACAAATCTAGAAGAGTTTTTTGAGGATATAACTAGTCGAATAGATAAGGGAGAACCAGTGGATGTGGTGTATTTGGATTTTCAGAAGCTTTTGATAAGATCCCGCATAAGAGGTTAGTATACTGGCTATGGAGGATGTACAGTGCAAATTTACAAAAATTGCATCAGGGATAAATGGGTTAAATTATGAGGATAGTTGTATAAGCTTGGTTTGTATTCCTGTGAATTTAGAAGGTTGAGGAATGATGTAGAATCATAACAATTTACAACACAAAAGGAGGCCATTTGGCCCATTATGTCTGTGCTGGCCAAAAAAAAGCTATCCAGCCTAATCCCAGTTTCCAGCTCTTGGGCTGTAGCCTTGTGGGTTACGGCTCTTCAAGTTCATATCCAAAGTACTTATTAAATGCAATGAGGGTTTCTGCCTCTAGCACTCTTTCAGGCAGTGAGTTCCAGACCCCGAACACCCTCTGGGTGAAGAAAATTCCCCTCAACTCCCCTTTAATCCTTTTACCAAGTACTTTAAATCTATGCCTCCTGGTTATTGACCTCTCAACTAAGGGAAATATTTCCTTCCTCTCCATTCTATCTAGGCCCCATATAACTTTATACATCACAATTAAATCTCCCCTCAGCCTCCCCTGGTCCAAAGAAAACAACCCAGCCTATCCAATCTTTCCTCATAGCCAAAGTTCTCTAGTCCTGGTAACACCCTCGTAAATCTCCTTTATACCCTGTCTAGTGTGACCACATCCTTCCTGTAGTGTGGTGACCAGAACTGTACGCAGTACTCTAGTTGCAGCGTAACTAGTACTATATACAGATCTAGCATAATCTCCTTTTATATTCCTTATATTCTATGCCTCGGCTAATAAAGGAAAGTATCCTATATGCTTTCTTTACCTTCTTATCTGTTTGTTCTGCTGCCTTTAGGGATCTGTTGACATGCACTGTAAGATCCCTCTGTTCCTCAACACTTCACAGTATCCTACCATTTATTGTATATTCCCTTGCCTTGTTTGTCCTCCCCAAATGCATTATGTCAGGCTTCTCTGCATTGAATTCCATTTGCCACTTTTCTGCTCACCTGACTGGTCCATTGATATCTTCCTGCAGTCTACAGCTTTCTTCCTCACTACCAACCACACAGCCATTTTTTGTATCATCTGCAAACCTCTTAATCATTCAAGTCTAAATCATTGATATATACCACAAAAAGCAAGGAACCCTGTATTAAGCCCTGTGGAACCCCACTGTAAACAGTCTTCCAGTCACAAAAACACCCACCAACCATTACACTTTTCTTCCTGCCTCTGAGCCAATTTTGGATCGAACTTGCCACATTCCCTTGAATCCCATGGGCTTTTAATTTTTTTGACCAGTCTGCCATATGGGACCTTGTCAAAAGCCTTACTGAAATCCATGTAAATAGACTACATCAAATCCTCATTGACTCTCCTTGTTACCGCCTCAAAAAATTCAATCATGTTCATCAGACGCAGCCTTCCTGAAATAAATCCATGCTGACTGTCCTTTCTAAGTGACAATTTATACTGTCCCTCAACATTTTTCCAATAATCTGCCCACCACCGAGGTTAGGCTGACCTGGCCTGTAGTTAACCCTTTCTCCCTTTTTAAAGAATGGTACAACATTAGCAGTCCTCCAGTCCTCCAAAACCATGCCTGAAGGCAGAGAGGATTGGAAAATGATGGTCAGAGTCTCCGTTATTTCCTCCCTTGCTTCTTTTAACACTATTTTTATCCCATCCAATGCTTCACACTCCTCCTCCTTAACTGAATATTCAGGTCTGGATATCAACAGGGTTAAGCTGGCTGGTGGGGATGGAGCAGAAGACACAGTTTTGGATGGGAAACCTAGAAGTTTGGGCTCCCCTGCAAGCTGGGGAGATTTAACTCCACAGAGTGGGTCTTTTGTCCTGTACTTTAGCACAGCAGATGTGACTGCTTGTTATTTTCTACCATCTTAGGAGGGGTATCTAAATCTGTATACAAGAAAAGAAGTCATTGAGATTCTGACAAAGAAATCCATCTACTATTTTTACTGTCCTGCAGGTTGACCCACTGGCAAAGCCGTGTAAAAACGTGGTTCTGTATCAGACTATGATGGAACTACTGAAGACACAGGCCGCGTCGATGCAAAGCATCAGGGATTCTGAGCATGAGGTACTGTCTAGTCACCAATAACTTTCTTTATTTGCAATGAACAAGACATAGCTTGATATTACACATAATAACCCTTTCAGTTTTCGAAAGAGCAACCGTCCCCCAAGATCATTGCTCCACCTGAGAGGAAGTATTCAATGTGGATCAATAGCTCCATCTTGGTTTCTCTGTCCACCTTCAAACAAATGTGGATCAATTAGCAGGAGTTCAATGAGTCTGGACCTTTAACAAGTTATAGGAAAGGATCACAAGTGCCTTTAACATGTTATAGGTAAGGATCGGGTCTTGTCTATTTACCATCATTCTCTACACTAGATCCTTTCACTCTAACATTCGCCAATGTGCTTTAGTGCACAGACCCTGACTCCTCTCCTGATTCCTTTTATTCCCTTCACGCCTATCAAACCTAACTTGAGAATAGGAACCTTTAGTAAAATTGGCTAATGGAGACTGTGTCACATTTTGTTTTGTATGAAATGGTACAATTGCGTTTTAAAGGACTATCGCTGTTTAAGGGATAACTATTAGCCAAAACACCAGGGGAACATATAAACATATTAAAAAAGAATATTTTAGCTGGCCCATCAGGCCTGTCTTTCCCACATGGTACAAACATCTCACTCCATTAACCCCATCCCAATCCCCCACAGTGAATTTATTTAGACTACCTTTCACATCCTTGGGATGTCTCAGAGCACTTCACATTTAATGAAGTACTTTCGAAGTGTAGGCACTGTTATTATATGGGCAAATGCAGCAGCCAATTTGCGTACTGCAAACTCCCATGAACCACAAATGCAATGAATAGACAGTTATTCTATTTTGGTGATTTTAAAAAAAATTCATTCCTGGGATGTGGGCATTGTTGGCATGGCCAGCAGTTATTGCCCATTCCTAATTGCCCTTGAGAAGGTGGTGGTGAACTGCCTTCTTGAACTGCTGCAGTCCATGTGGGATTAGTACACTCTCAATGCTGTTAGGAAACGAGTTTCAGGATTTTGACCCAGTGGCAGTGAAGAAACAGCGATATAGTTCCAAGTCAGAATGGTGCGTGGATTGGAGGGGAACTTGCAGGTGGTGGTGTTCCCATGCATCTGCTGCCCTTGTCCTTCTAGGTGGTAGAGGTCGCAGGTTTGGAAGGTGCTGTCTAAGGAGCCTTGGTGCGTTTCTGCAGTGCATCTTATAGATGATGCACACTGCTGCCACTGTGCAATGGTGTTGGAGGGAGTGAATGTTGAAAGTGGTGGATGGGATGCCGACCAAGCGGGCTGCTTTATCCTGGATGGTGTTGAGCTTCTTGAGTGTTGTTGGATCTGCGCCCATCCAGGCAAGTGGAGAGTATTCCATCACACTCCTGACTTGTGCCTTGTAGATGGTGGACAGGTTTTGGGGAGTCAGAAGGTGAGTTACTCGCCACAGGATTCCTAGCCTCTGACCTGCTCTTGTAGCCACGGTATTTATATGACTGCTCCAGTTCAGTTTCTGGTCAATGGTAACCCCCAATATAGTGGGGATTCAGCGATTGTAATGCCATTGAATGTCAAGGGAGATGGTTAGATTCTCTCTTGTTGGAGATGGTCATTGCCTGCCACTTACGTGGCGCGAATGTTACTTGACACTTATCAGCCCAAGCCTGGATATTGTCCAGGTCTTGCTGCATGAAGCAGCTGAAGATGGTTGGATCTAGGACACTACCCTGAGGAACACCTGCAGTGATGTCCTGGAGCTCAGATAATTGACCTCCAACAACCACAACCATCTTCCTTTGCGCTAGGTAACCAGCAGAGAGTTTTCCCCAATTCCCATTGACTCCAGTTTTGCTACGGCTCCTTGATGCCATACGCGGTCAAATGTTGCCTTGATGTCAAGGGCAGTTGCTCTCACCCCACCTCTGGAGTTCAGCTCTTTTGTCCATGTTTGGACCAAGGCTGGAATGAGGTCAGGAGCTGAGTGGCCCTGGTGGAACCCAAACTGAGCGTCAGTGAGCAGGTTATTGCTCAGCAAATGCTGCTTGATAGCACTGTCATGGATATCTTCCATCACTTTACTGATGATTGAGAGTAGACTGATGGGGCGGTAATTGGCCGGGTTGGACTTGTCCTGCTTTTTGTGTATAGGACATACCTGGGCAATTTTCCACATCATTGGGTAGATGCCAGTGTTGTAGTTGTACTGGAATAATATTAGCCAAGACACCAGGGAACATATGAACATATTAGAAAGGACTGGAATATTTTAGCTGGTCCATCAAACCTGCCATGTCCCGCAAGGTGCAACTTTCTCACTCCTTAATGCCCACCCCAAAAGGGTTAAATTTTGAGGACAGTTTGCATAGACTAGGCTTGTATTTTTTTTTAACAAAGTGACTCCTGACAATGCAGCCAAGTGTGACATCATCAGTGCGTTCCCAGCTGCACACATGCGCAGAACATTTTTTTTCTGCCAGTATGGTGCTGTGCATGCACAGCCTACGTCAGCACCCCGCTTGCCAGGACTGCGCTCTTAAACATCATCGCGTGCTAGAACGTGGCCGCTTGCTCCCAGCCTCGCCGCTGCCTTCCCTCAGCCACTCGCTCCTGGCCTTGCTGCTGCCTTCCCTCAGCCACTCACTCCTGGCCTCGCTGTTTCCCCCACCCTGGCTGCTCACTCCAGGCCTCGCCTCTTCCCCCACCCTCGGCCAATTGCTCCCTGCTGCACCGTCCAAAGAAGCGGCGGGGAGTGAGCCACTGAAGGAAGGCAGCGGGGAACAAGCAGCAAGCAGACGAATGCGGGAGGGAGCAGCGAAGAGAAGCGTGGTGGCAGAAGGGAGCGGGATACTGTTGGGAGTGAGATGGAGGCAGCGATCACAGCCATTGAGGCGATTTGGGCTTAATTTGTTTTTTGTGATAAATTGAGCAGCGCCATCTTTATTACTGGCAGCTGCCTAGACATCGAAGACAGTGACGTTTCAGTGGATAAGGCTGGAGTTGCGCATGTGCCAGTGCTGCGCTACCTAGTGGTTGCGTTGTCAGCAAACGGAGCTTTTTTTTTTTTTAAATATATTCGTGCAAGGGTTGTGGGGGTCGCTGGCTATGCCAGCAGTTATTATCCGTCCCTAATTGCCCTTGAGAAGGTGGTGATGAGCTGTCTTCTTGAACCGCTGCAGTCCTTGGAGTATAGGTACACCAACAGTGCTGGTCGGAAGGGAGTTCCAGGATTTTGACCCAGTGACAGTAAAGGAACAGCCATATAGTTCCAAGTCAAGATGGTGTGTGGATTGGAGGACATCTTGCAGGTGGTGGTGTTCCCATGCATCTGCTGCCCTTGTCCTTCTTGGTGGTAGAGATCGCGGGTTTGGAAGGTGCTGTCTAAGGAGCCTTGGTGAGTTGCCGCAGTGCATCTTGTAGATGGTGCACACTGCTGCCACTGTGCAATGGTGTTGGAGGGAGTGAATGTTGAAAGTGGTGGATGGGGTGCCAATCAAGGGGGCTGCTTTGTCCTGGATGGTGCCGAGCTTCTTGAGAGCTGTTGGAGCGGCACCCATCCAGACAAGTGGAGAGTATTCCATCACACTCCTAACTTGTACCTTGTAGATGGTGGACAGGCATTAAGGAGTCAGGAGGTGAGTTACTCACTGCAGAGTTCCCAGCCTCTGACCTGCTCTTGTAGCTCCTTGCATGTAGAAGATTAAGGAGTGATGTAATTAATGTGATTCAAGGAGTTGATAGGGTAGATAGAGAAAATGTATTTCCTTTGGTCGGCTATGAAAGAAAGGCTTACATTTATATAACACTTTTCATGACCACCGGACCTCTCAAAGCACTTTAACAGTCAATCAAGTACTTTTGAAGTGTAGTTATAGTTGTCATGTAGGAAACACAGCAGCCAATTTGCACACAGCAAATTCCCACGAACAGCAAGATAATCTGTTTTTGTGATGTCGATTGAGGGATAAATATTGGCCTTGCTCTTCAAAATAGTGGCATGGGATCTTTTATATCCATCTGAGCTAGTAGATGTGGCTTCAGTTTAACATCGCATCTGAAAGAGCACTGGTGACAACACAACACTGGAGTGTCAGCCTAGATTTTTGTGCTTAAGTTCTGGAGTGTGACTTGAATGTAAAGCCTTGTAAATCAGAGGTGAGTGTGCTACCAGCTGAGCCAAAGCTGACACTGGAGTTCAGAACAAGGGGGTATAACCTTAAAGTTATAACTCAGTCATTCAGGAATGATGTCAGAAAGCATTTCTTCACCAAATGATGTTGAGGCCACAGATGAAGTGAAAATTTCAAAACTCGGATTGAGATTCTTGTTAGGCCAGGGTATTAAGAGTTATGGAACCATGATGGAGTTAAGATAGAGATCACCCATGATCAAATTGAATGGATCATAGAACATGCCCTACTCCTTTTCCAATGTTCCTTCTGACTCAGTTGAGGGCATTATCAAGAATTGTTTCCTAATCAGCTGTCCACTTAGTCTCTAAGGCGCATCATTGACTTATTTCCTCCAATTCCACCAAGCGCCCTGCATCCCCTCCCCCTGTTCTCTTGAAGGATCTGACCCTCAAAGGTCAAACTCCTTCCCAAATATCTGTTTCCTTAGCTCTTGTCTTCTCTTAAAGTCATAGAGTCAGAAAGTCACTTACGGCCCATCAAGTCTATGTCAGCTCCCTGTAGAGCAATCCAGTCAAGTCCCATTCCCCTGCTATATCCCCTTAGCCCTTATTTCCTTCAAGTGCCCATACAATTTCCTCTTGAAATTATTGATTGTCTCTGCTTCTACCACCCTTGTCTGCAGCGAGTTCTAGGTTATTACCACTTGCTGCATAAAAAAGTTCTTCCTCACATGTCCCCACATCTCTTGCCCAAAACCTTAAATCTGTGGCCCTCGTACTTGTACCATCAGCTAAATGGGAACAGTTTTCTTTGTCTACCCTATCCAAACTTGTCATAATCTTATACACCTCTATCAAATTTCCCTGCAATCTCCTTTACTCCAAGGAGAACAACCCCAGCTTCTCCAGCCTAACCTTGCAGTTAAAATCCCCTATCCCTGGAACTATTCTGGTAAATCTCTCTCAAGGACCATCACATCCTTTCTAAAGTGTGGTGACCAAAACTGGACGCAATACTGCTGTTGTGGCCTAACCTCTTGCCTTCATCCTACAATTTTCAAGCTGTTAAACCTTATCTTGGCATCATTTAATCATTGCCCTCTGATTCCCCTCTATTACTTTTTACCAGTTTAAGGAGGGTTTAATTAACACAGGAGAAGACCAGGGAATCCCTTGAGAAATGGGATAAATGATGTTTACACTGTTTCTCCAGGGAGTCAGTGGCTCTTCTGCTGTAATTATGGTGGACAGTCGGAAGAACCCCTTGCGGAGATTCAACCCCCATGATGTCCTGCAGCATGGTCTATGATCCCTGCTTTTGTTTCTCGATAATTCTTCTGAAGAATTGGCAGCAGAAGAAGCATGAACAGCAGTGGCCTGTTAACCTCAGATGGTTTGGATTTTTAAAATGCACAGGAGAACTTGCCTCATTTGGAGTGGCCTGAACAGTCATTACCCAGGTCACCTAAACAAATTCTCTTTTCAACAGAGTCATTGGCTGGAATTTTACGTTGGGGTGGAGGCCTGTCTGCCACTGGTAATATATTAGTGGTAGCGGCCAAAAAATAGGGGACGTGCCCGCCTCCACAGACCTGGAAGCCACGCCGTGAATTTTCATGGCCCAGCCCCTTAATTGGCCTTGGGCCGGACGCACCCTCTGAGGCAGGAGGCCCTGCCTCCCAGAGCTGCTGGCCAATCAGTGGACCGGCAGCTCTTCAGTCCCAGCAGCGCCACCGGGAGTGGTGGCCACTGCTGAGATTGCACCCAACGAGAGAAGCAGCAATGGAGGAGGCCCCAGAATAGAGGTAAGTGTGTGGGGCCTCACCCGGGACAATCAACAGTGCCCCGGCAAGGTGAGGGGCTGGAGGGGGCGGTGCTCCAGTGGGGCGGCTTGTGCCGTGTTGGGGGGGGCCTTCCCTGGGGCACAGGGTGCCCAATCAGGAGGGCCCCCCCCCCCCCCCCCACAGCCTGTGAGAAGGCCACCAAGTTTTACTGGATGGCCTCCTCAGCTGGCAAAGTGCCTATCCGCGGCTGGTAATATACTAGCAGTAGCAGGAAGAGGCCCTTAAGTGGCCTGGGGCAGGCGGACCGTTTGTTACCTTCTCCGCCACTTGTAAAATTGCAGCAGGGACGAGAAGGCAATGGGAACGGTAACCCCCTCCTCCCACTCAATTTTACACGGCTCCGCCTCCAGCCTGCTCCCGAGGGGTCATAAAAGTCCGGCCATCACCTTTAAATATATTAAATGGATTAAACATTAACAGGTTAACATGACAGGGATTAACATTTTAAAAATGGCCTTGGAATATTACCAAGAATCTTCACTTAAGATTGTTTAAATCTTCTATTTTCACCTCCGTAATATCGCCCATTTCTGCCTCTGCATCAGCTCATCAGCTGTTGAAATGTTCTAAGGGAAATGGTTCAGTCTCTCGCACCCTGGACATCCATTTTAAACTGCTGTGTACATGAATCAACAATATTCAGTACTGGATGAGCAGGATTTCTTCCAATTTAATATTGGGAAGACTGAAGCCATTGTCGTCAGTTCCCAACACAAACTCTGTTCCCTAGCCACCGACTCCATCCTTCTCTGTGACGAGTCTCTGAGATTGAAGCAGAGTGTTTGCAACCTAAGTGTTCTACATTGCGACAGTGACTGCACTTCAGATATACTTCATTGACTGTAAACCACCTTCAAATCCTGAGGTTATGAAAGATGCTATATTAATACAACTCTTTTTCTATTTGACCCTGAACTAAGCTTTTGACCACATATCATGTCCACGACCAAGACCACCTTCTTGCATCTCCATTACGTCACCCATCTCTGCCCTTCCCTCAGCCCATTGACTGACGAAACTCTGATCCATGCCTTTGTTACCTTCAGACTTGACTATCTGAATGCGCTCCTATCCGGTCTTGCACTCTTTGTAAATTTTAACTCATTCCAAACTCTGCTGCCCATATCCTAACTCACACCAAGTCCAATTCACTCATCACCCTGTGCTCACTGACCTATGTTGGCTCCTGGTCTGACTCTGCTTCAAATTTAAAGTTCTCATCCTTGTTTTCAAATCCCCCCGTTGCCTCAGACCTCCCTATCTCTGTTATCTTCTACAACTCTCTAAGATCTCCACACTACTCCAATTTCCATTGTTTCACCGTTGATGGTTGTGCTTTCAGCTGCCAAGGCCCTAAGTTCTGGTGTCAAATCATGTTTAATACTGGTCCTGTAAAGCGCCTTGGAACGTTTTACTATGTTAATTTGTTATTGAAATTTCTGCAGGAGTGCTAGAAAATTGCTTGTAGGATATTATACATAATTCTGACCTCATTTCAATATAATAAACATCAGACTGGCAGCACTTGCAGCGCCAGTGTGAAATCCCCCTGTGGGGATAGTGGCATCAGTCACCTTGATTTGCTGGTGCTTGCTTGATTGCCTGCAAATGTTGGAAAGGAAATTCACAAAGTTTTCTTTACCTAAATTGGCTGAAGATTTTTTATTTCTTTTCTTTTGTCTCCCAGGGATTGCATGGCTGCTGGAGGGTGGATGGGAAGGCATGGGTTCGACCAGGGTTGCGCAACCTCTTCACATGGGGGCCACATTATAATTTTTGTCTTACATTGGGGGGCCAATGAGACAATTTTGTAAAGATAAAGGCATTTAAATTTATCTTAGTGTTAATCAAAACAACAACAAAGGTGCATTTTTGTGAAAAAGCTTTAAATGAGAAGACTAATTTATTGACTTACTTTCTGGTCATTATGTTGGACACTGATTTAGAGTCACAGAGAAATACAGCACTGAAACAGGCCCTTCGGCCCACCGAGTCTGTGCCGACCATCAACCACCCATTTATACTAATCCTACATTAATCCAATATTCCCTACCATTCTCCTACCTACACTAGGGGCCATTTATAATGACCAATTTAGTGAAATACCTGGCATTTTTTTGCTTGCACAAACAGTCAATGTTTGCCTGCACACTTGTTGCAGTGATGTATTTTGGATAGATGCCATTCTGTCAGGAGTGATCATGATCACTCTCTCTCACTCTCTCTCTGTCCCCTGTCCTTCTCTCTGTCCTTCTTTCTCTCTGCTCTCACTCTCTCTGTCCCCCTTCCCCCCTCTCTTTCTGTCCCCCCTCTCTTTCTGTCCCCCCTCTCTTTCTGTCCCCCCTCTCTCTCTGTCCCCCCTCTCTTTCTGTCCCCCTTTCTCCCTCTCTCTGACCCCCTTTCCCTCTCTCTCTGTCCCCCTTTTCCTTTCTCTCTCTCTCGGTCCCCCTTTTACTCCCTTTGTCGGTCCCCTCTTCTCTCTCTCTCTCTGTCTCCCCTCTTCTCTCTCTCTTTGTCCCCCTCCTCTCTCTCTCTTTGTCCCCCTCCTCTCTCTTTGTCCCCCTCCTCTCTCTCTGTCCCCCTCCTCTCTCTCTGTCCCCTCTTTTCTTTCTGTCCCCCTTCTTTCTGTCCCCCCTTCTCTCTCTCTCTGTCCCCCCCTTCTCTCTCTCTCTGTCCCCCCTTCTCTCTCTCTCTGTCTCCCCTTCTCTCTCTCTCTGTCCTCCCCTTCTCTCTCTCTCTGTCCTCCCCTTCTCTCTCTCTCTGTCCTCCCCTTCTCTCTCTCTCTGTCCTCCCCTTCTCTCTCTCTCTGTCCTCCCCTTCTCTCTCTCTCTGTCCTCCCCTTCTCTCTCTCTCTGTCCTCCCCTTCTCTCTCTCTCTGTCCTCCCCTTCTCTCTCTCTCTGTCCTCCCCTTCTCTCTCTCTCTGTCCTCCATTCTCTCTCCCTCTGACAGTTGCAGAGAGCAGGAACGCTCAGCAGATGATCAGTTTTTAAAAAATCTCATGTCAGATTCTGGGTTTTCCAGCAGGCTTTAAAAAAACTCCGAATCTGTCCATAATTCAAAAACAGCAATTCCCGATTTCAGGATCTGTCAGCTGTGAAACTGACTTGTGATCTTTTTTAAAAGTTGGTCTGACAAAGCGATATTTCTCATCGGCACTCATGGACCCCCAGGGAGGATGAGGAATGCCCCGGTACAATTTACAGCCGTTGGCCGGACGGGAACCCGAGGAGGGCTGGATCCTGGTCCACGGCCTTATGTTGGACAACCCTCGGTTAGACAGTGAATGGGACAGGCTCAATGGACCGCTGGTCTATTCCTGTCCTTTTTCAAATGTTCATATGTAAAATATGATGCTATATAGACTGACAACCTTGTGGACCTGCGCCCCTTCTAGTATTGGTTAAACCCACTTCATGGCCATTTATGAGGCATCTCATCAGAAAATGTAGTCTTGTCTGTTTCTTTGATCAGTTATCAGTGCAGCTCTGAACTGGGTTCTTACAGTGAAGAAAAGAAGGAAGGAAGGAGGAAAGAAGGACAGAAGAAAAGAAAGAAAATTCATTAATTGCATTTATACAGTGCCATTCATGACCTCAGGGCTTCCCAAAGCACTTTACAACCAGTGAAGCACTTTATGAAGTGTAGTCACTGTTGTAATGTAGGAAACATAGCAGCCAATCTGCGCACAGCAAGGTCCCATGTACAGCAATGTGATGAAGAACAGATAATCTTTCAGTGATGTTAGTTGAGGGATAAGTATTGGCCAGGACACTGGGGAGAACTCCCCTGTTGTTCTTTGAAATAGTACTTGGGATCAATTACGTCCATTTGAGAGACCTCGGTTTAATGTCTGACCTGAAAGATGACATGTCAAACAGTGTAGTACTGGAGCATCAGCCTAGATTATGTGCTCAAGTCTCTAGAAAAGGACTTAAACCCACAACTTTTTGATTTAGAAGTGAGAGTGCTCCCGACTGAATCACGGCTGACATCAATATAGGGCATCGTGAAAGTGAAACCTGCAAACTTGGTTATTTAGCCATTAAAAAGCATACACAGTTCATATCAAACATTGTGGTTGCGCTACAATATGTGCCTATTTTTATGCAGGCAATAAATGAGTTAATGCCTTTGTAAAAATAGCATGCACAGGATTGCACAGAATCCATTCAGTGTTGGATGTGAACTTCACCAGTCAGAAGTTCTACCCTGATGTATGTACTGAACAGGATCTAAAGTTAAAAAGCATTGAGTTAACAGGTGATTATTACTATGTTTAAGGTACGTGAATTTCTCAAGGACAGAGCAGCAGAACGCAAGGCAAATGAGCTGACCATCTCCGTGTACGACACAGAAAGAAATGAGAAAGCTAAAGAACACAGAAGGGAGCAGGTGAGTGTGGAACAAAGAAATCCAAATCTGCGTATACTGAGGAAATTCAAGCACTTCCCAATATCCTGCAGTCCAGATGTCAGATGAATAATGGATGTCAGATGTGTAACAGTGTTGCCATTGGACTTGTGAGTGTGAAAGGATCATATTTATGGTACATATACAGGATTTGTTCAGTGTTCAGTTCACAGAATTTCTGTGCTTATTGAACTGAGGGGCAGTAGTGCTGGGGAGTGAGATTGTTGTTCCCTTTTAGTGCCTGTACCTGAAGTAACATTAACAAAGGTAATCAGAGGGTCAAAGGGAACTTGATCATTGTGGAAAAAGACAAATGCAACAGTATTATAAGAACAAAAGGTATTCAAATTGTTACTTACAGGGTCGAAACAAATAGTTCTTAACATATACTGAATGATTATGCGAGCTAGGGACAAGGCCAAAACAAATCTGGGAGTGATTCAGACTCAAAATTGACCATGCCCAGTCACTGCAGAGCAGAAATTAACAAAGCAGATGGAATGCTGAGCTGTGTCACCAAATCAGTAGAGCATAAGTCTGAGACTTGCTGTCCTGGTCAGACCTCACCATGGATACTGCATTCAGTGCATGTGACCGAGTGCCAAGGGAAAAATCCAAGACCTGGAAGGGATTTAAATAGGAGCCATGAGGCTGAACTCGTGTCAGAGGATTAAGTTATGAAAAGAGTTGAAAAGAACTTGGATTCCTCAGCCTGGACCCTATGGAGGTGTAAAGGAAAATATGTGTATTAGGAAAGGTAAATCTGGAGCACTATTTCAGGTTGAAGCATGACTGGAGGACATGGCGATATGGGTGCATACCTGGTAAAAGCCAAGCTCAGGACTAATGTCAAACACTTCTCCACACAGGGTTATATAAAATATAAGGAGACGTTAACAAATTGGCAGAATGGGCATATAAATGGCAAATGAATTTCAATATGGATAGGTGTGAGGTGATGCATTTTGATAGGAGAAATAAGGAGGCCACCTACCCCTTGGAAAAAAGAAACTAAATGAGGTAGAGGGGCAAAGTGATCTGGGGTAAAGGTTCACAAATCATTTAAAGTAGAAAGTCAGCTTAGCAGAGCCATAAAAAAGTGCAAAGCACTGGGGTTAATTTCTAAAGGAATAATTCCTAAGCAGAGAAGTTATGTTAAACTTATTTAGCATCTTGGTTAACTTAAGAGTGCGGTGCACAGATCTGGTCTCCATATTACAGAAAGGATACAGAAGCACTGGAGAAATTGCAAATAAGATTTACAAGGATGATACCTATTCTGAGAAGTTCTAACTATCAGGAAAGGCGGAACAAGCTGGGACTCTTTTTCCAGAAAAGAGCACACTGAGGGATGATCAGATAGAGGTCTTTAGAATAATGATGGGGTTTGATGGGATAGTTGCAGAGATGGTGTTTCTGCTTGTGGGGGAATCCAAAACTAGAGGCCATAGAGATAAGATAGTCACTAATAAATCCAATAAGGAATTCAGGAGAAACTCCCTTGCTGAAAATGGTGAGAATGTGAAACTTGCTATCACATGGAGTGGTTGAGTCGATTAGCACAGATGCCTTTAAGGCGAAGCTAGGTGTTGGATAATTCTTTGTTTATTATTTTTAATAATAGACTCAAAAAGCTAGAAACAGTAATGTATCTGACAATTACCTTCATTTACTATTGTTTCAAGACACTAAGTAAAGACCAGTACATGCGGTCCCTATGTCCAAAAACACATGTAAAGAACTTCACGGGAATTGTGAGCACTGCTTAAGCCTGTTCACATTAAATTGTTTGAAGGTAGTTAAAGGTTCTAAACAGCTTTTCTTTGTATTAAAAACAAGAAATGCTGGAAATACTCAGCAGGTCTGGCAGCATCTGTGGAGAGAGAAGCAGAGTTAACTTTTCAGGTCAGTGATCCTTCATCAGAGTTCTGAAACATTAACTCTGCTTCTCTCTCCACAGATGCTGCCAGATCTGCTGAGTATTTCCAGCATTTCTTGTTTTTATTTCAGATTTCCAGCATCTGCAGTATTTAGCTTTTCTTTGTAGCTGTCTTTTATATGATTTTCTTTGATTGTCTAGTTCAACTTTATTTTGGTGTTTTATGACCCTTGGATCATTGAACAGTTTATTTGTCAGTGATGGGTGGTGGGGCAGGTTTGGAGTGCCTTATGTCCTGTTACATTGTACCTTTGCTCCCCAGTTTTTGCTGTTCCTGAATTATAGCCTTTGTTGGACAAACCTTTGATGTCTTATCTCTTATCTCTACAGTAAAACGAAAATTCCCTTATTTAGAGCATAATAATTTCCTTCTTCACATTTCCCCTGGTGTGACAAAAGGACTTTTAAAAGCTCCTGACAGTTAAATTGGGCCATGTAGTGCCCATTTTATCGGTGCAAGGTTAGCCTCAAACCAAAGAAGCTGCATCACACCAAGCAGAAGGGCCGCCCACGCATCAACACTAACAGAATTTCTCATCCACAGCTGTTACGTAAGTTTCTAAATTCACTTGAAAAAGCCCTTCAAAACACTCCCACAGGGGATGCAGGGACCAAGTGGGCCCACATCAGAGACGCCATTGATGACTCAGCAATGACCACCTACAGCAAACGTGTGAAGCGGAATGCAGACTGGTTTCAATCTCACATTGAAGAGCTGGAACCGGTCATAGCCGATAAACGCATTGCACTGCTAAACTACAAGAAATCCCCCAGCGATTTAACATCCGTAGCACTTAAAGCTGCCAGAAGCGCTGCACAAAGAACAGCCAGGCGCTGCGCAAATGACTACTGGCAACACCTATGCAGTCATATTCAGCTGGCCTCTGACACCGGAAATATCAGAGGAATGTATGATGGCATTAAGAGAGCTTTTAGTCCAACCATCAAGAAGATAGCCCCCCTCAAATCTAAATCAGGGGACACAATCACTGACCAACGCAAGCAAATGGACCACTGAGTGGAACACTACCTAGAACTGTACTCCAGGGAAGATGTTGTCACTGAGACCGCCCTCAATGCAGCCCTGTCTCTGCCAGTCATGGATGAGCTGGACGTACAGCCAACAAAATCGGAACTCAGTGATGCCATTGATTCTCTAGCCAGCGGAAAAGCCCCTGGGAAGGACGGCATTACCCCTGAAATCATCAAGAGTGCCAAGCCTGCTATACTTTCAGCACTGTACGAACTGCTTTGCCTGTGCTGGGACGAGGGAGCAGTACCACAGGACATGCGCGATGCCAATATCATCACCCTCCATAAGAACAAAGGTGACCGCGGTGACTGCCACAACTACCATGGAATCTCCCTGCTCAGCATAGTGGGGAAAGTCTTCACTTGAGTCGTTTTAAACAGGCTCCAAAAGCTGGCTGAGCGTGTCTATCCTGAGGCACAGTGTGGCTTTCGAGCAAAGAGATCCACCATTGACATGCTGTTCTCCCTTCGCCAGCTACAGGTGAAATGCTGCGAACAACAGATGCCCCTCTACGTTGCTTTCATTGATCTCACCAAAGCCTTTGACCTCGTCAGCAGACGTGGTCTCTTCAAACTACGAGAAAGGATTGGATGCCCACCAAAGCTACTAAGTATCATCACCTCATTCCATGACAATATGAAAGGCACAATTCAGCATAGCTGCCCCTCAACAGACCCCTTTCCTATCCTGAGTGGCGTAAAACAGGGCTGTGTTCTCGCACCGACACTGTTTGGGATCTTCTTCTCCCTGCTGCTCTCACATGCGTTCAAGCCTTCAGAAGAAGGAATTTTCCTCCACACAAGATCAGGTGGCAAGTTGCTCAACCTTGTCTGTCTAAAAGCAAAGACCAAAGTACGGAAAGTCCTCATCAGGGAACTCCTCTTTGCTGACGATGCTGCATTAACATCTCACACTGAAGAGTGTCTGCAGAGACTCATCGACAGGATTGCGGCTGCCTGCAACGAATTTGGCCTAACCATCAGCCTCAAGAAAACGAACATCATGGGACAGGACGTCAGAAATGCCCCATCCATCAATATCGGCGACCACACTCTGGAAGCGGTTCAAGAATTCACCTAGCTAGGCTCAACTATCACCAGTAACCTGTCTCTCGATGCAGAATTAAACAAGCGCATGGGAAAGGCTTCCTCTGCTATGTCCAGACTGGCCAAGAGAGTGTGGGAAATTGGCGCACTGACACAGAACACAAAAGTCCAAGTGTATCAAGCCTGTGTCCTCAGTACCTTGCTCTACGGCAGCGAGGCCTGGACAACGTATGTCAGCCAAGAGTGACGTCTCAATTCATTCCATCTTCGCTGCCTCTGGAGAATCCTTGGCATCAGGTGGCAGGACCGTATCTCCAACACAGAAGTCCTCGAGGCGGCCAACATCCCCAGCATATACACCCTACTAAGCCAGCCGCGCCTGAGATGGCTTGGCCATGTGAGCCGCATGGAAGATGGCAGGATCCCCAAAGATACATTGTACAGTGAGCTCGTCACTGGTACCAGACCCACTGGCCGTCCATGTCTCCACTTTAAAGACATCTGCAAACGCGACATGAAGTCCTGTGACATTGATCACAAGTCGTGGGAGACAGTTGCCAGCGATCACCAGAGCTGGCGGTCAACCATAAAGGCGGGGCTAAAGCCTGGAGAGTCGAAGAGACTTAGCAGTTGGCAGGAAAAAAGACAGAAGCGCAAGGAGAGAGCCAACTGTGTAACAGCCCCGACAATCAATTTTATCTGCAGCACCTGTGGAAGAGCCTGTCACTCTAGAATTGGCCTTTATAGCCACTCCAGGCGCTGCTTCGCAAACTACTGACCACCTCCAGGTGCTTACCCATTGTCTCTCAAGACAAGGAGGCCAAAGAGACAGCCAGATAAGGATTGTAAATGGGGTACGGGAAGTGCACAGGATACCATCTTGGTAATAGGATTTGTGTGCAAGAACCTAATGATCACTGACAACATGTAGAGCAAGCAGGTAATGATGCAAGTTAGTATGCAACTCTGATTTGAAGCCACTGCTGCCATTTCTGAACTGCACACTCCAGCCAACCCAGTCAGAGTCAACCTCGCACAACTAAACATGATGATAAATGAAGTGATGGACTCCCTACCAATCTTATTTAAAGGGATCCTGAACTACTTACAGGTTAGTTGCTGTGTTATTTATTCTGGCTGCTGGTGCAATTGTACATGTTTTTGGAGATTTTCTATGTTTGCCTAACATTTGAATGCTCTACGGAAAGTGGTCTGGCTGGTGTTAAAGTAGTTTTTTGCTCATTTAAAAACTTCTGCTGAAACAAGTTTCTCCTGGACTTGCATAGCCTGGCAGGGTTTCCTCTGAGAATTGAACATGCCTGGGAGAAAGAAGCAAAACCACACAGTGCAGGACAAGCAGTTAGAAGAGGCAGGAGAAGGAGGGGCAGAACGGCTTACAACAGGAGGCCATATCTGCTGAGAATGTTCAGGGAGCTATGCTCTTACCTCAACGTCAGCGAAGGCCAATCCATCCATTGCTACATAAAAGAGGTCCTGAGTGAAATCTGCCAACAGCTGCAGCCACAAACAGCAGCCTCAAAGCATTGCCTGTGGCTGTCACAGACCATGATTCAATATTTAGGCATCTGGTTCCTTCCAGGCTGCTGCTGGAGATATAAGCACATTGTCACAGTTTGCAGAGCACAGCTGTATAAAGGAGGTTCCTAAGGCTCTCTATAGAAATAAAAATACTTTCATCTCATTCCCTCTTGCCAGGGACAAGCAGGCAAAGCAAGGACAAGATTTTACAGACTGTAGGCATCCCCATGATGCAGGGTGCTGTTGACCGCATACATTTTGCCATGCATGCACCTCATGTGACCTTGGCCATTTGCATGAACTGATTCCTCTGATTCCACTCCCTCAATGTGCAACTGGTGTTCAACTACAGGCATGACATCATGCAGGTCAATGCATATTATGGGATCAGTCTTGATTCCTTCATTCTCTGGCAGTCCTCTGTGCCACCTGTATTTGACCCACGGTGGCAAGTCAAAGGGTAGCTACTGGGTGACGAGGGTTATCCACTCATGAACTAAAAACAAGAAATGCTGGAACCACTCAGCAGGTCTGGCAGCATCTGTGGAAAGAGAAGCAGAGTTAACGTTTCGGGTCAGTGACCCGAAACGTTAACTCTGCGGCTCTTTCCACAGATGCTGCCAGACCTGCTGAGTGGTTCCAGCATTTCTTGTTTTTATTTCAGATTTCCAGCATCCGCAGTATTTTGCTTTTATCCACTCATGATATGGCTCATGAATCCAGCCAGGAGCCCAGTGCACATCATGCCTACCATGAGAACCATACTGCCACATGGACCATCATAGAGCACACAATCATCATCATCAAGTAATTTTTTTTTTAATTTCTGAAATATACTTTATTCATAAAATTCTGTAAAAATTACATTGCCAAACAGTTTCAAACAGCACCAAAAGATACAAACATTGCAAGGGAGATCAGTTTCCTTCTATACTATCATGAGTTTCTTCACAACCCTTCCGTTTCACTATTGTCATGCCAATTACAGTTTCACATTTACAGCAAATGAATATATCAACGATACAGTTCGAGGGGTTTCCCATGGATCCAGCCCCTCAGTTCAGCTTGGTGGGGATCCTTACACTGTGGTCTTTCCCCATTGAGCCTTTGCTGCGGCTGCCCCAAGCTTTAGTGCGTCCCTCAGCACGTAGTCCTGGACTTTGGAATGTGCCAGTCTGCAACATTCAGTGGTGGACAACTCTTTGCGCTGGAAGACCAGCAAGTTTCGGGCAGACCAAAGGGCGTCTTTCACCGAATTGATAGTCCTCCAGCAGCAGTTGATGTTTGTCTCGGTGTGCGTCCCTGGGAACAGCCCGTAGAGCACAGACTCCTGTGTTACAGA
Organism: Heterodontus francisci; assembly: GCF_036365525.1. Lineage (NCBI taxonomy): Eukaryota > Metazoa > Chordata > Chondrichthyes > Heterodontiformes > Heterodontidae > Heterodontus > Heterodontus francisci. The sequence continues at coordinate 107,651,400 of NC_090379.1, forward strand.
GCTGCTTGGGATGAACCTTGACAAAAACCACTGCATCTCTTTCCACACCTGCTTTGCGAAGACACATTCCAGGAGGAGGTGGGCGACCGTCTCTTCCCCACCACAGCCAAAGCGGGGGCATTGTTCGGAGGGGGCGAGACTTCGGGTGTGCATGAAGGATCTGACGGGGAGGGCCCTTCTCACCACCAGCCAAGCTACCTCTTGGTGCTTGTTTGAAAGTTCTGGTGATGAGGCATTCCGCCAAATGACTTTGACGGTCTGCTCGGGGAACCGTCCGACAGGATCCATCGTCTCCTTTTCCCTTAGGGCCTTGAGGACATTCCGTGCAGACCGCTGCCTGATGGACGGAAGGATAGGTGGTACGGCACGACCCAACTGCATGGAGCGTTCCGCAGTAATGCTTCAGCTGCCTGGACCATGCTGGATGAGCCCTGCAATACTCAGCTGAGCGGTATCAAGATTTTTGGTACTGTGCTGCATGCTGCACAATCTGGTCATGGTGAAGGAACAGCCCTTGCCACCATCTGTCAGGTGAGAAACTGTGGAACAGGAGCACAGGGAGGTGGAGGAGGAAGTGCAACAGGAAGTGGAGGAACATAAAAGAAAAGGGAAGCTGCAATGTAGACAGTCTCTACTTGACCAAATAATTCATTAACGATTCTCGTAACCTTCAACCCCATTTCCCCATTCGGCCAATAGTCAGTGTCAGCTGTAACTCAGTTGATCGCACTCTCTGAGTCAGAAGGTTGTGTGTTCAAGTCCCACTCGAGACTTGAGCACAAAAATCTAGCTGACACTCCAGTGCAGTACAGCTGAATGTGCTACCTTATGGATGAGATGTTAAACTGAGGCCCCATCTGCCCTCTCAGCTGGACGTAAAAGATCCCACGTCACTATTTCAAAGATCTGGGGGGTTATTCCTGATATCCTGGCTGATATTCATCCCTCAATCAACATCACAAAAACACATTATCTGGTCATTATCACATTGATTGGTGTGGGACTTTGTTGTAAGCAAATTGGCTGCCATGTTTCCTGCATTTCAACAGCGAGTACACTTCAAAAGTACTTCATTGGTTGTAGAGTGCTTTGGGATGTCCTTAGGTCATGAAAGGCGCTATGAGTGCAAGTCTTTTGTTCTTTAACATTCCTACACTCCAGATCTTTCCCCTATCACTGACTATCACATCTTCCTTCTCACATCATAAAAATAAAAACAACCAGAAAATACACATTCCAAACCAATTTTCTAAATTTACTCATTACATAATACATACAATATTAAACTACTCAACCTTGTGCATTCCCTCGGTGCCTGTCTTTCTTTTGTGCTCCTACCAGGTGCTTTCCCAGTGGTTACAGCATGAGTGGTGAACAGCTGCTGACCTTCCATTCAAGTGACTGCAGATGGCCTTGGAGGACCTCGAGCTGCTCTGGGCCTAGAAGGCCTGGCTTCGTACTGTACCATTTCAGCCTGGGCTGCAGCAGTCTGGGCTGACTGGCTGATTGGCAACAGCAAGGGCACTGATGGAGCGGCTGAAGTGGGAGCAGGACTGTTGTTATTCTGAGAGAGGAAAGCAGGTTTGTATTCCATGGAGCCACAGCCACTCTCCTGGAGTGGCACCTCAACAATCCTACTGATCTGTTTGATGTCTTGGACATCCCTTTGAACAGTTGTCTCTATGGCCAGGATGGCAGCAGTCTGGGCTTCCACTGCAGTACTCAGATCTTTGATGGAATCTGTTTGTGCTGCAATGGAAGCTGTGACATTACCCGTCAGACACTTCAGCATGGTGGGTTCCGCAGGGGTGCTGATAGAGGTGACCACCTATTCCACATTGGAAAGAATGGGCTCCATGCTCTGTATTAAGCCCTGTACTAAGCTGGACCCTTTCATTCTCCTTATCATTAGGCGGAGGCTTTCTGGCAAGCTTTGCAGTGACAAAGCATTTGGTTGTGTACACCCATCAGCCGCCTTCTTTAGCCTGGACAATTAACCTTCTTCATAGCCTAGGCGGGAGGAGGACAAAGTAAGAATTGCTTGCTTACACCATCTGCAGCTTGTGAGTCAGAAGTGATTGTGGGATGATGAAGAAGTGGGTTGAGGGTTTGGTATGCAGATCGTCGATCCTCCAGCCCTGTCAGTGACCACGACCTCAGAAATGCTGCTTTCCATGGGCCAGCACAGTTTCCTGAAGGGTGTTAAACCATGCAGGTGCGCTTGTCCTCCTCCTGTTCTTTCCTGTTGCCTCCTGTTAGTGCCACTTTCCACTGAAGAATGAGGGAAGTCTTATCAGTAAGTGTCCTGCAATTTGTTTGGGTAATGTGTGGCTGTCACGATTGAAACCTGTCAGTGTGTGCAAGGTGATTGGTGTGTGTGAGGCCTGCAACAGAGTTAAGTGTGTGAGGGTGAGGTGAACCATATGCTGGTGTGTTATGGGGGTGTAGTGAATTGAGCAGTGGATGAGGCAACTGGTACAGTTGGTAGGTTATGCCATTTGAACTCACTCACCTTGATCACTTGTGCCAGATTGTTAAACTTCTTTCTGCACTGCATCCATGTTCTTGGACGTACTCTCCTGGCATTGACATCCGCTGCTATTTGTTCCCATTATCTGCTCAGCATATGTCTGGAGGGCGTTTTGCTCCCACCCCCTGCAGAGACAGGACCTTTCTCCTCTCTCCACATCTCACACCAAGACATTGTCAGAAAACTTTGGTGCTCGCTCTCTTGCATGTTCACAGAATAGTTACAACATCGAAGGTGGCCATTCAGCCCATCATGTCCGCACCGTTTCTCCAAGTGAGCAATTCATTTAGTGCCATTCCCCCTCCCTCTCCCCATCACCCTGTACATTCTTCCTTTTCAGGCAACTATCAAATTCCCTTTTGAATGCCTCGTTTGAACCTGCCTCCACCGCAGTCTCTGGCAGTGCATTCTCGATCCTAATCACTCACTGCATGAAAAAGTTTTTTCTCATGTCACCATCGCTTCTTTTGCCAATTACCTTAAGTCTGTGCTCTCTCATTCTTGATCCTTTCATGAGTGGGAACAGTTTCTCCCTATCTACTCTGTCCAAACTCCTCATGATTTTGAATACCTCAATCAAATCTCCTCTCAGCCTTCTCTTCTCCAAGGCAAACAGTCCCAACTTCTCCAATCTATCTTCGTAAATGTAAATTCCTGGAACCACTTTCGTGAATCTTTTCTGCACTCTCTCCAATGCCTTCCTATCTTTCCTTAAATGCAGGGCGCAGAACTGGATGCAGTACCCAGCTGAGGCTGAACTAGTGTCTTAGACAAGTTCAACATAACCTCCTTGCTCTTGTACACTATGCCCCTATTATTAAAGCCTTGGATACTGTGTGCTTTATTGACCATGCTCTCAACCTGTCCAGCCATCTTCAATGACTTATGTGCATATGCACCCAGGTCCCTCTGCTCCTGCACCCGCTTTAGAATTGTCTCTCCATGTTCTTCCTACCAAAATGAATCACTTCACATTTCTCCGTATTGAACTTCATCTGCCACTTGTCCACCCATTCCGCCAACTTGCCTATGTCCTTTTGCAGTTCTACACTATCTTCCTCACATTTCACAATGCTTCCAAGTTTCGTATCATCCGCAAATGTTGAAATTGTGCCCTGTACATCAAGGTCTAGGTCATTAATATATATCAGGAAGCACAATGGTCCCACCATTGACCCCTGGTGAAATCCACTACATATCTTCCTCCAGCCCGACAAACATCCATTAACCACTACTCTCTGTTTCCTGTCACTCAGTCAATTTCATATCCATGTTGCTACTGTCCCTTTTATTCCATGAGCTGTAATTTTGCTCACAAGTCTGTTGTGGAACACTGTATCAAATGCCTTTTGGAAGTCAATGTACACCACGTCAACAGCATTGCCCTCAGCAACCCTCTTGAATACCCCTTCAAAAAAATTCCAGCAAGTTAGTTAAACATGATTTTCCCTTAACAAATTCATGTTCGCTTTCCTTAAATAACCCACATTTGTTCATGCAACTATTAATTTTGTCCCAAATTATTGTTTCTAGAAGTTTCCCACCACCGAAGTTAAACTGACTGGCCTGTAATTGTTGGGCCCTGTACACTAAGGTCTAAGTCATTTATATATATCAGGAAGAGCAAGGGTGTGACATTTGCCATTCTTCAGTCCTCTGGCACCACCCTGAGTCTAAGGAAGACTGGAAAATTATGGCCAGTGCCTCCGCAATTTCCACTGTCACTTTTCTCAGTATCCTTGGATGCATCTAATCCGGGCCTGGTGCTTTATCAACTTTACGTGTAGACAGCCTATCTAATATCTCCTCCTTATCAATTTTAAATCCTTCTAGAGTATTAATTACCTCCTCTTTCACCATGGCCTGGGTTGGAACTTTTTCCTTGGTAAAAACAGATGCAAAGTATTCATTTAATGCCTCAGCTATTCCCCATGCCTCCATGCGTAAATTCCCCTTTTGATCCCCAATCGGCCCTACTCCACCTTTTACCACCCTTTTAACTCTTTATATGTCTATCGAAGACTTTGGGATTCCCTTTTATGTTAGCTGCCAGTCTCTTTTCATACTCTCTCTTTGCTTCTGTTACTTGCTTTTTCACTTCTCCTCTGAATCTTCTGTATTCAGCCTCATTGTATTACCTACCTGACATCTGTCACAACTACACTTTTTCTTCATCATCTTCATCTCTATCTCTTTTGTCATCCTGGGAGCTCTATATTTGTTTGCCCTACCTTTCCCTTTCGAGGGAATATCTTTTTCCTGCCAACTTTTGATTCCGGTTTATTTGGCCCAGATCCATTCTTAACCCATTGAAGTTGGCGTTTCCCCCAGTTAATTATGCTTACTCTTGATTGATCTTTGTCCTTTCCTCTAGCCAACCTAAACCGTATGATAGAATGATCACTGTCCCCTAAATGTTCTCCTACTGACATTTGAACCACTTGGCCCACCTCATTCCCAAGAACCATGTCTAGTAGTGCCTCCTTTCGTATTGCACAGGAAACATACTGCTGTAGAAAATGTTTCTGAACACATACTAGGAACTCTTGCCCCTCTCTGCCCTTTATACTACTACTATCCCAGTTTATATTTGGATAATTAAAGTCCCCCATTATAACTACCCTATAATTCTTGCACCTCTCTAATTTCCCTGCAAATCTGTTCCTGTACACTCTTTCCACTAGTTGGTGGCCTATAGACTACACTGAGAAATGTAATTGCACCTTTTCTTGTTCCTTAGCTGTAGCCAAATAGATTCTGTCCTTGACCCCTCTGGGATATTCTCTCTCTCAAGCACTGTAATACTCTCCTGAATCAACACCGCCACACCTCCCCCTTTTATTCCTTTCCTATCTTTCCTGAATACCTTGTATCCAGGAATATTTAACACCTATCCCTGTCCTTCTTTGAGCCAGGTCTCTATTATAGCCACAACATCATAATCCCACGTTAATCTGTGCCTGTAACTCATCAATCTTATTAATTACACTACGTGCATTCACATACATGCCCATTAACCCTGACTGAGACTTTATTACTTCCTCCCTTACTGTGCCCCCACCTAATGACCTCCCTACTCGAGTGCTATCCATCTCTCCCAGTATTCTATGCACCTTGGTAGTACTGTCTAACACTCTCACCTTTTGCACCTTATTCCTCTTTTCTACTTCTATATGCTGGTGCCCACCCCCCTGCCAATTTAATTTAAACTCTCCCCAACCACACTAATGAACCTCCCCGCAAGGACATTGGTCCCAATCCTGTTGCGGTGCAACCTGTCTCTTTTGAATAGGTGCCTCCTGCCCCACAACTGTTCCCAATACCCCAAGAATCTGAAGCCCACCCTCCTGCACCATGCTTCAAGCCACGCATTGATCCTCCCTATCTTCCTATTTCGACTCTCGCGAGCATGTGGCACTGGGAATAAAACAGAGATTACTACCCTCAAGCCCTACTCTTTAACTTCCTCCCTAGCTCCTGAAAATCTGTCTGTACAACCTCAATACCTGCCCTTGCTATGTTGCTACCAAAATGCAACAGAACTTCTGGCTCACTCCCTTCCCCCTGCAGAATATCCTGAACCCTCTCAGTGATGTCCTTTATCCTGGCACCAGGGAGGCAACACTGTTAATTGTGTGATTATATGCAGGTGAAGGGAGTTAATTGGTGTTTTAGTTGAACACTTAAAAGGAGACATTCACTGGGACTGGGGGAGGGTTTTGAGTGAGGAGCTACATGTTCGTAATCCTTTTACTCTGCTCAATAAATGTGAAACTGAGTAAATATAGGCCCCAGCCTTATCCTTCCATAACAAGCTTTCTGGAATTTAACAAACACACCATGCTGGACTCATGATAATGTTGACAGAACTGCCTGTCTGTCCCCCTGACTATGGAATCACCTTTAACAACTGCATTTCTGCACTTTGCTTCTCCCTCCTGTACAGTCCCATGCCCATTGGTGCCACGGTTTGGAATGCACTCCTCAAAGTGTCGTCACTCTCAGCAGTCTCCGAAGCTGAGTACCGGTTTGAGAGTGACATATCCTGAAGACTCCTGCACTTCCTCCCTCTTCCTATTCTTCTGGATGGCCACCCACTTGCTATCCTGAACTCCTACTGCCTGTGGGGTGACCACCTCCTGGAATATACGATCCAGGAAACTCACCTGCTCCCTGATATTCCGCAGTGATTACAGCTGCCCCTCAAGCTCGGAAATCCTGAGTTCAAGCTGAAGCAGCTGGAGACACTTCCTACACACATGGTCGCCCAAGACACATGAAGTGCCCAGAAGCTCCTATTTGGCGCGGGAATTGCAAGCACAAGTTGCAGCTGCCCATCCATGATCTAAAAAGAACATTATATTCCCTTTATAAACGATCTATTTAGTACCCTGTTTAAACAATCAATTGTAATTAATATCTCTAGTCCTGCTCTGCATTAATACTCTTATCACAACACTTCCTGTTACACTACCCCGATTGAAACATTTTTAATTTTCCAGCCCCTAATTTGAACCAATAATCTCCCTTCTCGTCTCTCTCTCTCTCTCTCTCTCTCTCTCTCTCTCTCTCTCTCTCTCTCTCTCTCTCTCTCTCTCTCTCTCTCTCTCTCTCTCTCTCTCTCTCTCTCTCTATCTATCTATCTATATATATATATATATATATATATATATATATATATATATATAGTAAATTATAAAATCCGTCTTACTTTTTATACGAATGAATTGATCAAGTCTTGTTTTATGTTTGATTAACTTAGATGAAATTAAAAGCTTACTGGTATACTCACTGCTATTCCTTAAAGTATCACAGCATAGATCCACTTTTCAAATGACTCCCACCACTTCTTGCACCCACAATACATCTGCCCTTTAAGAAGGGCAGTATGCTGTTAAGTAGCGCTAGCAACTTGCGATATCAGGCCCCCTGCTGATCCATGCAGCCAATGAACAGTGTGGGGTAGCACTGGCTGCATGCAACAATCATTTAAAACAATAGGCAGCATGAATTAAATATGCTACCTGCATCGTAATGAACAGGCACAGGTTAGTTGCGTACCATAATCCCCATGCTCGTCTTTGGGAGTTATCCAATAAACCCCGATGTTTTTTAACCTAAGAATCCTTGTAGCTCAATATTATATCATCAATTTCCCCTAACTCATTTATTTGATAATCTATATCTGCCTATCCTTACAGGGCAATGTCTTCAACCTTAAAATTCATCCTCTCCGATGTTATCAGTGTCACTGAGGTGAAAAGATAGGATTTACAAGCCCACAGTTTATACCCACTCTGCTACATTAGCTGTTTTGTATTTATTCTGTACTAGAATAATGTAAAACATATCTATATTTTTACATTAGATAAGGATGTGAAGGAGAAAGAAATAGAAGGATATGTTGATGAGGTGAGATGAAGTAAGGTAAGAGGAGGTTTTTGTGGAGCATAAACATTTCTGGGCTGAAGGACCTGTTCCAATGCTGTAAGTTCTATATAATTTTCATTTCCCATGTCAGCCATCCTTGTGGCCTTTTTGAGCGAGAATGTAATGTTATGACAATTAGTCGCAAATTAGGAACAGGTTTGCCCTGTGGGCCTACACCCATGGAACTGTCCTGAGACTGCCTGAAACTCAATCCACATTCAATGTTTTCATCTAACAAAAGGACGAAGACTGGGCTGGATTCAAACCTAGCTGCCAGAAATGAAAGGACAAAGGGGTTGACTTTTGACTTTTTTCAGGGTTCTCTCAATTGTCCGCTGTAATTTCAGTGGAAGATCCACGGAAATCCCATAGAAATGGCACAAATGTGGTCCCCAGATCTGAGTATTTCTGCACAGTTAACTACTTTATGTCTCCACTCAACGTCTTTTTCAAAAAAAGAATACATGTCCAAAAATTTGTTTTATAAAGGATAATCATTGGTGACTAGTGTGGTGCAGCCTCTGTGCTCACGAACAAGGCAAGCAGAACAAGGCAAGGCAACAAGTGCCTCTGTGTGACAGAGAGTTTCTTTCCTGTGTCAAATAAGGACATTTTCTGTATTTTGTATGTATTCTGTATGCTTTTTCACAACTTTAACTAGACAGGGTCTTGCTGATTGTGAGACTGACTAATATATTTTAAAAGAAATATTTAAAATCCAGATTATGGTGTAATAGCCTAATTGCTCTAGTGACTGTTAAGCAGAGGATGCGCTGATTCGAGTAATGATTCAGTATTTGCTGAGCATGGGATATCTCATTAGCATATAACATTCCAGTTGCTTAGGTGACAGTTGAGCTTGCGATGCTCTGATTATGGTCTGATCAATCCAGTTGCTATGGTGCCAGTTGAGCATGCTTGTCATCATTCGGGCCCGATGATCTGGCTGCTCAGGTGACAACTAAGCGTGGGATGCCTTTATTAGTTTATAACACTCCAGTTGTGCCAGGTACATTTGAAAATGTGATGCCCTGATTGGGGTTACACAGACCCCTTGCTGTGGTGATAATTGGAAAAATTGCTGCCTGATAGAATGCTGAGAATTACAAAGCATTCCATGAGCTTGTTTACAGTATTAGGAATGGGGGAGGCAATGTGATTATGGGATGTAAAATAGTTCCTCGGGGAGTGTGTTTCTACGGTTACAGATTGAGTTTCCTACCGTAATTGCTGTGGAAGGTGGTTCTGTGGAGAATGTTCTCGTCAAATATAGCCTTGAGTGTAGCGATTTCAGTGGGTGATGAGGTTCTACTGGGAGTCTATTTACAATTTATTGCGACATCCTGAATTCATGCTTTATTCATAACATTTCCACGGGGACTGTTTATGGAAGAGCTGAATTGCAAGGTGTTGATTTGGACCTGTGGTCTGATTACTATAAGGCATTCTTATTGGGAATTAAACATTAAAATTGCTTCATTTGATTCATTTTGCTTTGCATTTAACAGTCAATGATGCTGTAAATCACATGTCAGTACTCACTAGAGCTTTACATATAAAATGTATCTCCTAAATGATTCATCCATATGCAATTCCCTTAAAGACAGTTACTAAATATTTAATTTTTAATTTCCCCCAATCACCTGTTAATGATAATGGTGGGTTATATATTATGCAGGATTTTCTCCCTAATTTTATTTTCTCTTATGTGAGAGCAGCAGGATACAGTTTCACAGGCGCTAGTAGCTGTCATTGCCTCAACTATGTATCCACTCCCCATGGGTCAGTGCTAGACATTGTGTATTGGCAGGCAATTCAAATCAAAGAGGGTTTCACAACCAAGCCAATGCTGTCGTCGTCTAGTGTTCACCGAAGAACATAAGAAATAGGAGCAGGAGTAGTCCACAGCCCTTCAAGCCTGCTGTGCAGTTCAATGAGATCATGGCTGTTCGACTTCAACACCATTTTCCTGCACTATCCCCATATCTCTCGATGTTTTTAATAAGTAGAAATCTATCTATCTCGGTCTTGAGCATACTCAACGATTAAGCCTGCACAGCCCCCTGGGGCAGAGAATTTCAAAGATTCATCACCCTCTGAGTGAAGAAATTCCTCCTCATCTCAGTCCTAAATGGCCTGCCCCTTATTCTGAGACTGTGTCGCCTGGTTGTAGACTCCCCAGCCAGGGAAATATCCTTCCTGCATCTACCTTGTCGAGCCCTGTAAGAATTTAGTATGTTTGAATGCGATCACCTCTCATTCTTCTAAACTCTAGAGAATATAGGCCCAGTCTCCTCAATCTTTCCTCATAGGACAATTTCTCCATCTCAGGAATTAGCTTGGTGAACCTTTGTTGCACTCCCTCTATGGCAAAGATATCTTTCCTTAGGTAAGGGGACCATAACTGCACACAATACTCCAGGTGTGGTCTTATCAAGGCTCTATATAATTGCAGCAAGATATCTTTACTCCTATACTCAAATCCTCTTGCAATAAAGGCCATCATATCATTTGCCTTCTTAATTGCTTGCGGTACCTGCATGTTAGCTTTCAGTGACTCTTGAACAAGGATACCCAAGTCCCTTTAAAGTTCAACACTTCCCAGCTTCTCTCCATTTAAGAAATACTCTATTTCTGTTTTTCCTACCAAAGTGGATAACCTCACATTTCTCCACATTGTACTCTATCTGCCAAATTTTTGTCCGCTCTCTTAGCCTCTCCAAATCCCCTTGAAGCGTCTTCCATCCTCCTCACAACTCACACTTCCACCTAGTTTTGTGTCATCAGCAAACTTGGAAATATTACATTTAATCCCCACATCCCAATCACTGATATAGATTGTGAATAGCTGGGGCCCAAGCACTGATCCTTGTGATACCCCATTAGTCACAGCCTGAAAATGATCCATTAATTACTACTTTCTATTTTCTGTCCATTAATCAGTTCTCAACCCAAACCCCCAATTCCCAAACTCATGTGCTCTAATTTTGTTTACTAACCTCTTGTGTGGGACCTTATCATAAGATTTCTGAAAATCTAAATATACCTCATCCACTGCTTCCCCCTTATCTATTCTGCTAGCTACATCATCAAAAAACTCCTAACAGGTTTGTCAGCATGATTTCCCTTTCATAAATCCACGTTGACTCTGCCCAATCTTACCATTATTTTCTAAGTGTTCAGTTATTACATCCTTTATTATAGATTCTAGCATTTTCCCTATAACTGATGTTAGACTAACAAGTCTGTAGTTCCCCATTTTCTCTCTCCCTCCTTTCTTAAATAGTGGGGTTATAATTGGTACCTTCTAATCTGCAGGAACCATTCCAGAACCTACAGAATTTTGAAAGATGACCACCAATGCAGCTACTATCTCCACAGCCACCTCTTTCTACACTCTGGAATGTAGATCATCAGGCCCAGAAGCCCCATAAATTTCTCCAGTACTTTTTTTTTTAATGAATATTAGTGTCTTGTAGTTCCACACTAGTCCCTTGATTCTCCATTATTTCAGGAAGTTTTTAGTATTTTCCTCCATGAAGATAGACATGAAGTATTTATTTAGTTTCTCTGCCATTTCCTTATTCCCCAGTATAAATTCTCCAGACTCCGCTTGTAATGTTCCAACATTTGTTTTTGCTAATCGTTTCCTTTTTACATACTTATAGAAACTTTTACGGTCTGTTTTTATGTTTCTCACTAGATTACTCTCATGTTCTATTTTCCCTGACTTCATCTTTTTCTTGGTCCTCCTTTGCAAAATTCTAAAATGCTCGCAATCCTCAGGCTTACCATTTTTTTGGGCAAATATATACTCCTCTTCCTTTGTTCTAATAACAGCCTTCATTTCTTTGGTTAGCCATGGTTGAAACACTTTCCTTGCTGGGTTTTTGTGCATTAAAGGAATGTATTTTTGTCATAAACCATGTATTAATTCTTTAAATGTTCGTCATTGCTTGTCCATCATCATATCTTTTAACATAGTTTCCCAGTCCATCATAGCCAATTTGCCCCTCATACCTTTGTAGTTTCCTTTGGTTAGATTTAAGACCCTAGTTTCTGATTGAACTACATCACTTTCAAACTTAATGTAATATTCTATCATACACTCTTTCCTAAAGGCTCTTTTACAACAAGGTTAGCCCTTTTTCATTGCACAATACTAGATCTAAAATAACCCATTCCCCAGTTCGTTCCTGAATGTACTGTTCAAGAAAACCATCTCGCACACGTTCCAAGAATTTGTCCTCCACAATATTAGTACATATAAAGTTTACCCAGTCAATATGTAGATTGAACTCTCCCATGATTACTGTATTACCCTTGTTACACGCACATCTAATTTCCTGATTTATACTGTGATTTACATTACCACTACTGTTTGGTGGCCTATAAACAACTCCCACCAATGGTTTCTGCCTCTTGCTGTGCACTTTTCAGCAGGAGTCACTGGATCGCAATCTGGATTATTCCTTTTGCCCAAGGCTCTGAACCCAATTGCGCCACTCATATCACTGCTGTGGTTGAGTTCATATAACTCAGTGTAGACTGGGGACTGAACCTTCCTGATCTCTGTGGCTTAGTACTAAAGAGGGTGATGATTTTCTTTTACCTACATGATTTATAGGGAAGACTGTGGTGTCACAGTGGCTGTGAAATGCCCTAAGCACTTTGGTGACAGTTGAATGTCTGATAACGGGATTATCGAGCAGATTACCAACTGGTTATCTGTCCATTCACTGACAGGATTATCTGTCCTTGGAGCTGCTGATGAGCTGATACATTGCAGAATCACTGGAAATGCAACAACAAATCTGTTGATAGTACTGATAGTTTTCCAAAAAAGGGTAGAATATCAAGCATGCTTTATGTTTCACAATGCTGGACAGATTCCAAGAAAATGATAGACAATCTTTCTAGCAACTTTAGTCTTCAACCCTTGTCTCCATAATAGTTGTTTTTGCCTCTCTGCTTTCAGACGTTGCTTTTCTCTGCTTTCCTTTTTTTGTCCTATTAAGCTCAATATGCCATCCTACATGCTTTTTCTCCTTCTCACATCCTTCCTACTGTGTTGAATTGGGTCTAATCATACAGTCTCTGACTTTAACTTATTCTTTACTAGTACCTCCTTACCTCCCTTCATCTTTCTTTCTTCCTGCAGTTTTCAGGCTTTTAAAATCCATCCTTGCCTTCCCACTTCCTGATTCGCCCTCTCCTACCTTTTACTGTTTTTTGACTCTTGTTGATGTCGTGCCTTCTTTACCTTTTCTCATTTGCAGATGATGAAATGTTGGCCTCACAAGCATGATATTGATTGGTATTAACCACAGTAATGAGATACAGGAGTAATTGTCAACATCGCCACCTTGGCAAATAGCCTGGCCTTCATAAAACCCGTCCAATGTTTCATTGCTTTCAATGCCAATAGAAATGGGGCGGGTTCTACACTGGACTATTTGGGCACCGTCAGCTGTCCAGGCAGCAAATTTGAAAATTACTCCCTAATGTTTTCAAATGATGTCAACCATTTACACTATGCCAACCATTTTGTTCCTCAGATACGCTTAGAGGAGGAACAACGAATGCGGCGTGCTGAGGAGGAGCTTGATTACCTTGCACCCTTCCTCGCCCGGCTTGGCCAGCCCAAAAGAATTACAAAGAAAATAGCCATTAAACTAAGGAATGACTGCCTGACAGACATGAAGCAGAGGCTGATCGATAAAGCCAATCTCATCCAGAGCCGGTTTGAGAAGGTATTGAATATCCATCTAAGTTCAGCATTATTCACTCTTATCCACCATAATCCTATCCAATGTTTGCTTGGCGATCAGGGTGTTTCATCAAGTTGTTCTGCAGAGTGTCGGGATGCAGGTCTGCACCTGCATATCCTCATGTGGTGAGTGCTTGGGCATGTGAGTCCAAGGACTTTCATTTGCTGCATGGAAGCTGGAACAGCTCTGACTCCAAATCACATTCTCTTACTTTCTTTTGCTGGAGAGCAGGAAGTGAAAGAGAACACCACTGAACTTCCAGCTCAGCAATACATCCAACAATATTTGGTGATGAGTGGAGGGACAGAAGCTCACGGAGCAGGCAATAAGTGAAAGGAAAGAAGTCTGCAAATAGTCTCATAGCCTATTATAACAACAACTTGCATTTATATTTGCACCTATACCGTGGTAAATTGTCCCAAGGAGGGTTAGTACTAACCAAGGAGTTGAAGCTGACTGTAAATCTCACTATTGTATTAGATTATCAGTGTTAGGGTTTTAAAAAATTTAATTTGACTTTCTTCCCTATCCTGCAGCCAAAACGGGTAGCCAACCTATTCACAGGCGTTCATCCCGAGCTGGCCAACACCAGGGACTTAGTCCAGCTCTAACTTACCACACCTCTCTTGAATCCCCCATTGTTGCTCAATTATCAAACTGCTTAGCCAACATCCAATATGAGATGAGCAGGAATTTCCTCCAATTAAATACTGCAAAGAGTGAGGATGTTGCTTTTGGTCCCTGCTCCAAACTCCATTCCCTCACTACTGACTCTGTCTCTCTCCCTGGCAACTGTCTGAGACTAAATCAGATTGTTTGCAACCTTGTGTTATATTTGAGCCTGAGATGAGCTTCTGATCACATATATGTGCAATCACTAAGGCCACCTATTTCCACCTCTGTAACATTGCCTGACTTCGCGGCTGTTTCAGCTCTTCTGCTGCTGAAACCCTCGTTCATGCCTTTATTAGCCCTGGATTTGACTATTCCAGTGCACTCTTGGCTGGTCTCCCACATTCTACTCTCCGTAAGCTTGAAGTCATCTAAAACTCTGCTGTCTGTGTCTTAACTCACACCAAGCGCCATTGACCTATTGCCCCTGTGCTCTCTGACCTGCACTGGCTCCTGGTTAAACAATGCCTCAATTTTAAAATTCTCATCCTTGTTTTCAAATCCTTCCACAGTCTTTCCCCTCACTATTTCTGTAATCTCCTACAGCCCCACAATCTTCCAAGATCTTGCAGGATGTGGGAGGTGAGGGTCACCACTGGTGTCCCTGCTGACTTCACCTGTGAGAAGGGCACCCAACTCCAGCTCCTCGCAGACTGCGTTAGGGAACTGGAGCTGGATGAACTTCAGATCATTCAGGATGCTGAGGGGGTGATAGAGAGCAGTTGTAGGGAAGTAGTGACACCTAAGTTACAGGATAAAGGTAGCTGGGTGACCGTCAGGGGAGGGAAAGGGAATAGGCGCACAGTGCAGTGATCCCCTGTGGCTGTTCCCCTCAATAATAAGTATACCGTTTTGGATACGATTGAGGGGGACGACCTACCAGGGGAAAGCCACATTGGCCAGGTCTCTGGCACTGAGCCTGGCCCAGTGGCTCAGAAGGGAAGGGGGGAGAATAGGAGAGCGATAGTGATAGGAGATTCAGTGGTTAGAGGAACAGACAGGAGATTCTGTGGTCGCGAACGAGACTCCCGGATGGGATGTTGCCTCCCGGGTGCCAGGGTCAGGGATGTCTCTGATCGAGTCTACAGGATTCTTAAGGGGGTGGGGTAGCAGCCAGAGGTCGTGGTACATATCGGTACCAATGACATAGCTAGGAAAAGGGATGAGGACCTGAAAAGCGAATATAGGGAGTTAGGTTGGAAGCTGAAAGGCAGGATGAGCAGAGTAGTATTCTCAGGATTGTTACCGGTGCCACGTGCTAGTGAGGCTAGAAACAGGGAGCGAGTGCAGCTGAACACGTGACTACAGAACTGGTGCAGGAGGGAGGGATTCAGATATGTGGATCATTGGGATACCTTCTGGGGAAGGTGGGACCTAAACAAGAAGGACGGGTTGCATCTGAACTGGAGGGGCACCAATATCCTGGGCGGGAGGTTTACGAGAGCTCTTTGGGAGGGTTTAAACTAGCTTGGCAGGGGGATGGGAACTGGAGCTACGGATCAGTGGATGGGGTAGCTGTTGAACAGGCAGATACCGAGTGCAGAGAGTATGTGAGGAAGGTTAGACAGTTAACAGGGCAAAGTTGCAGCCAGTATGATGGGTTGAAGTGTGTCTCTTTTAACGCAAGAAGTGTCAGGAATAAGGGCGATGAACTTAGAGCATGGATCAGTACTTGGAGCTACGATGTTGTGGCCATTACGGAGACGTGGATATCACAGGAGCAGGAATGGATGTTGGATGTTCCGGGGTTTAGATGTTTCAAAAGGAATAGGGAGGGAGATAAAAGAGGTGGGGGAGTGGCATTGCTAATCAGGGATAGTATCACAGCTGCAGAAAGGGAGGTCGTCGAGGAGGGTTTGTCGACTGAGTCATTATGGGTGGAAGTCAGAAACAGGAAAGGAGCAGTCACTTTGTTGGGAGTTTTCTATAGACCCCCCAATAGCAACAGAGACATGGAGGAACAGATTGGGAGGCAGATTTTGGAAAGGTGCAGAAGTAACAGGGTTGTTGTCATGGGTGACTTCAACTTCCCTAATATTGATTGGAACCTCCTTAGTGCAAATAGTTTGGATGGAGCAGTTTTTGTCAGGTGTGTCCAGGAAGGTTTCATGACTCAATATGTAGATAGGCCGACTAGAGGGGAGACTATGTTGGACTTGGTGCTTGGCAACGAACCAGGCCAGGTGGCAGATCTCTCGGTGGGAGAGCATTTCGGTGATAGTGATCACAACTCCCTGACCTTTACTATAGTCATGGAGAGGGACAGGAGCAGACGGGATGGGAAATTATTTAATTGGGGGTGGGGGAATTACAATGCTATTAGGCAGAAACTGGGGAGCATAAATTGGGAACAGATGTTCTCAGGGAAATGCACGACAGTAATGTGGAGGTTGTTTAGGGAGCACATGCTGCGACTGCTGGATAGGTTTGTCCCGATGAGGCAGGGAAGGGATGGTAGGGTGAAGGAACCTTGGATGACAAGAGATGTGGAACAGCTAGTCAAGAGGAAGAAGGAAGCTTACTTAAGGTTGAGGAAGCAAGGATCAGACAGGGCTCTAGAGGGTTACAAGGTAGCCAGGAAGGAATTGAAGAATGGACTTAGGAGAGCTAGAAGGGGACATGAAAAAGTCTTGGCGGGTAGGATTAAGGAAAATCCCAAGGCGTTCTACACTTACGTGAGGAACAAGAGGATGGCCAGAGTGAGGGTAGGGCCGATCAGGGATAGTGGAGGGAACTTGTGCCTGGAGTCGGAGGAGGTAGGGGAGGTCCTAAATGAATACTTTGCTTCAGTATTCACTAGTGAGAAGGACCTGGTCGTTTGTGAGGACAGCGTGGAACAGGCTGATATGCTCGAACAGGTTGAGGTTAAGAGGGAGGATGTGCTGGAAATTCTGAATGATATGAGGACAGATAAGTCCCTGGGGCCAGACGGGATACACCCAAGGATATTACGGGAAGCGAGGGAAGAGATTGCTGCGCCTTTCGTGATGGTCTTTGCGTCTTCACTGTCCACTGGAGTAGTACCGGATGATTGGAGGGTGGCAAATGTTGTTCCCTTGTTCAAGAAAGGGAATAGGGATAACCCTGGGAATTATAGACCAGTCAGTCTTACGTAGGTAGTGGGCAAATTATTGGAGAGGATTCTGAGAGACAGGATTTATGATTATTTGGAAAAGCATGGTTTGATTAGAGATAGTCAGCATGGCTTTGGAAGGGGCAGGTCATGCCTCACAAGCCTTATTGAATTCTTTGAAGATGTAACAAAACACATTGATGAAGGAAGAGCAGTGGATGTGGTGTATATGGATTTTAGCAAGGCGTTTGATAAGGTTCCCCATGGTAGGCTCATTCAGAAAGTAAGGAGGCATGGGATTCAGGGAAATTTGGCTGTCTGGATACAAAATTGGCTGGCCCATAGAAGTCAGAGGGTGGTAGTAGATGGAAAGTATTCAGCATGGAGCTCGGTGACCAGTGGTGTTCCACAAGGATCTGTTCTGGGACCTCTGCTCTTTGTGATTTTTATAAAGGACTTGGATGAGGAAGTGGAAGGCTGGGTTAGCAAGTTTGCCGATGACACGAAGGTTGCTGGAGTTGTGGATAGTGTGGAAGGCTGTTGTAGGTTGCAACGGTACATTGACAGGATACAGAGCTGGGCTGAGAAGTGGCAGATGGAGTTCAACCTGGAAAAGTGTGAAGTGATTCATTTTGGAAGGTCGAATTTGAATGCGGAATACAGGCTTAAAGACAGGATTCTTGGTAGTGTGGAGGAACAGAGGGATCTTGGGGTCCATGTCCATAGATCGCTCAAAGTTGCCACCCAAGTTGATAGGGTTGTTAAGAAGGCGTATGGTGTGTTGGCTTTCATTAACAGGGGGATTGAGTTTAAGAGCTGCGAGGTTATGCTGCAGCTCTATAAGGCCCTGGTTCGACCACACTTGGAATACTGTGTTCAGTTCTGGTCGCTTCATTATAGGAAGGATATGGAAGCTTTAGAGAGGGTGCAGAGGAGATTTACCAGGATGCTGCCTGGACTGGAGGGCATGTCCTACGAAGAAAGATTGAGGGAGCTAGGGCTTTTCTCATTGGAGCGAAGAAGGATGAGAGGTGACTTGATAGAGGGGTACAAGATGATGAGAGGCATAGATAGAGTGGATTGCCAGAGACTTTTTCCCAGGGTGGAAAGGGCTATCACCAGGGGGCATAATTTTAAGGTGATTGGAGGAAGGTTTCGGGGAGATGTCAGAGGTAGGTTCTTTACACAGAGAGTGGTGGGTGCGTGGAATGCGCTGCCAGCGGTGGTAGGCATATAAGCGACTCTTGGATAGGTACATGGATGATAGTAGAATGAAGGGTAGGTAGTTAGTTTGATCTTAGAGTAGGTTAAAGGTTCGGCACAACATCGTGGGCCGAAGGGCCTGTACTGTTCTGTGTTCTATATCTGCGCTCATCTGATTCTGGACTCTTCAGCATCCTTGATTTTAATCACTTCATCATTGGTGGCTGTGCCTTTAGCTGCCTAACCCTAAGCTGTGGAATTCCCTCACTAAATCTCTCCAGCTGTCTACCTCGCTTTCCTCCTTTAAGACACTTCTTTAAACCTACTTCTTTAACCAAGCTTTTGGTCATCTGACCTAATATTTCCTTATGCGGTTGGTGTGATGGTTTGTTTTATAATGCTCCTGTGAATCACTTTGGGACGTTTTATTATGTTAAAGACGCTATACAAATAAAAGAGATCATCTTTGTTATTGTGAGGGAAGTTACGAGTATGAATCTATGTCCTACCACCATGTGGCATAGTGCATTTGAGCACCAGCGTACTGTGTCACAAGGAAATGGTAATATTTTCTCTGCTCCCATCCTGAGAGTGCTGACCCTTGCTGGAGTGCCCATCTCCATGAACATTACCATCCCCATGAACAATACCAATCTCCGTAAGCCCTGCCCATCTCCATGAACATTACCCACCTCCGTGAACGCGACCCACCTCCGTGAACGCGACCCACCTCCGTGAACGCGACCCACCTCCGTGAACGCGACCCACCTCCGTGAACGCGACCCACCTCCGTGAACGCGACCCACCTCCGTGAACGCGACCCACCTCCGTGAACGCGACCCACCTCCTTGGACATTACCACCTCCTTGGACAATGTCCACCTCCTTGGACAATGTCCACCTCCTTGGACAATGTCCACCTCCTTGGACAATGTCCACCTCTGTGAACATTACCCATCTCTGTGAACATTACCCATCTCTGTGAACATTACCCATCTCTGTGAACATTACCCATCTCTGTGAACGCGACCCACCTCTGCGAGCGTCTCCCACCTCTATGAATGTGTCCCACCTCCTTGAACATGGCAATATTGATTAAGGATAATATTACAGTGCAGAAGAGAGAGGATATCCTAGATGGGTCAAGGACAGAATCTATTTGGTTGAAGTTACGAAACAGTAGAAGGCACCCCTAGACCACCAACTGGTGGGAAAGGTACAGAGGAGAAAATTTGCAAGGAAATTACAGAAAAAGTGCAAAAACTATTGATAATGTTGGAGCTTTAATTATCCTAATATAGACTGGGATAGCAATAGTGTAAAGGGCAGAAAGGGGGAAGAGTTTCTGAAGTGTGTTCAGGAGATTTTGACCAGTATGTTTCCGGCACAATAAGGGAGGAGGCATTGCTGGATCTATTTCTGGGGAATGAGGTGGGTCAAATGGATCAAATGTCAGTAGAGGAACATTTAGAGAACGGTGATCATAGTATCATAAGGTTTATGTGAGCCATGGAAAAGGACAATGAGCAATCTAGAGTAAAAATACTTAATTGGAAGAGTGCCAATTTCAGTAAGGTGAGAATGGATCTGTCCCAGTTAAATTGAAATCAAAGATTAGCAGGCAAAACTGTAATGGAACAATGGGCGGCCTTTAAAGAGGAGTTGGTTTGAGTACAGTCGAGGTACATTCCTACGAGGGGAAAATGAAGGGCAAACAAAGCCAGAGCTCCCGGGATAATCGAAGAGATAAAGTAAAATGAAGCAGAAAAAGGGGGCATATGACAAATGTCAGGTTGATAATACAAGAGAGAAGCAGACTGAATGTAGAAATTTCAGAGAAGACGTGAAAAAGGAACTAAGAGGGGCAAAGAGGGAGTGTGAGAAGAGAGCTGCGGCTAACATGAAGAGGAATCTAAAAGCCTTCTATAGGCAAATAAATAGTAATACAGTGGTAAAAGGAGGAGTGGGGCCAATTAGGGACCTAACGGGATTTATGCATGGAGGCAGAGGGCGCGGCTGAAGTACTAAATAAGATACTTTGCATCTGGCTTTACTAGGAAAGAAGATGCTGCTGAAGCCGTGGTAAAAGAGGAGGTAGTTGAGACACTGGATGGGCTAAAAAATGTTAAAGAGGAGGTATTAGGTAAGCTTGCTGTACTTAAAGCTGATAAGCCACCAGGATGAGATGCATCCAAGGATACTTGCGAAGCAAGGGTGGAAATTGTAGAGGCACTGGCAATAATCTTCCAATCATCCTTAGATACAGGTGTGATGCCAGAGCACTGGAGAATTGCAAATGTTAAACCCTTGTTCAAAAAAGGTTGTAAGGATAAGACCAGCAACTACAAGCTAGTCTGTTCAACCTCGGTGGTGGGAAAGCTTTTAGAAATGATAATTTGGCACAAAATTAACAGTCACTTGGATAAATGTTGATTAATTAGAGAAGGACAGCATGGATTTGTTAAAGGCAAGTTGTGTTTAACTAACTTGCTTGAGTTTTTTGATGAGGTAACAGAGTTGATGAGGGTAATGCAGTTGATGTGGTGTGCATGGACTTCCAAAAGTCATTGATAAAGTGCCACATAACAGGCTTGTCAGCAAAGTTAGAGCCTTGGAATAAAAGGGAAAGTAACAGCATGGATACAACATTGGTTGAATGACAGGAACACGGGAACATAGGAGCAGGAGAAGGCCATTCAGCCCTTCAAGCCTGCTCTGCCATTCAATTATATCATGGCTGATCAACGACCTCAACGCCACTTTCCCGCGCTATCCCCATATCCCTTGATGTCATTGGTATCCAGATATCTATCAATTTCTGTCTTGAACATGCTCAATGATTGAGCTTCCACAGCCCTCTGGGGTAGAGAATTCCAAAGATTCACCACCCTATGAGTGAAGAAATTCCTCCTCATCTCAGTCTTAAATGGCATGTCCCTTATTCTGAAACTATATCCCTTGGTTAGACTCACCAGCCAGATGAAACATCCACTCTACATCCACCTTGTCGCACCCTGTAAGAATTTTGTAAGTTTCGATGAGATCACCTCTCATTCTTCAAAACTCTAGAGAATACTGGCCCAGTTTTATTTCTATGTGTCGAGTTATCACATCCTTTATAATATTCTAACATTTTCCCTACTACTGATGTCAAATTAAAAGGTCTGTATTTCCCTGTTTTCTCTCTCCCTTCTGTCTTAAAAGCTTAAATAGCATTTACAAATTTCCAGTCTGCAGGAACCTTTCCAGAAACTATAGAATCTTGAAAGATAACCACCAATGCATCCACTATCTCTATAGACACCTCCTTCAACACTCTGGGATGTAGCTTACCTGGTCCAGGGGATTTATCAACCTTCAATCCAGTCAATTTTACAAGTACTACCTCTTTATTAATACTAATTTCTTTCAGTTCCTCATTTTCACAAGTCCCTTGGTTCTCTAGTATTTCTGGGAGATTTTCTGTATCTTCCTCTGTGAAGACAGTCACAAGGTAATTGTTTAGTTTCTCCACCAGAAAGAGAGAGTGGTGGTGAACGGTTGTTTTTCAGACTGGAGGAAGGTATATAGTGGAGTTCCCCAGGGGTCACTGTTTGGGACTCCTGCTTTTCTTGATATATATGATCAGTACATTAGTGAGAGAGGATCATCAGAAGATCAAGATGTAGGATCAGTTTGGGTGATCTAAGGGGCAGCAAACATTGCCAGGAGTTATTTATAGGCCACCAAACAGTAATGTAGGGCATGGTATAAGTCAGGAAATTAGAGGCGCGTGTAACAAGGGTAATACAGTAATCAAGGGGGTCTTCAATCTATATATAGACTGGGTAAACCTAAGTAGCACTAATGCTGTGGACAATGAATTCCTGAAATGTGCATGAGATGTTTTTCTAGAACACTCTGTTGAGGAACCAACTAGAGAACAGGCTATTTTAAATCTAGTGTTGTACAATGAGAAAGGGCTAATTAGTAATCTCATTGTAAAGGAGCCTCTAGGGAAGAGTGACCATAATATGATAGAATTTTACATTAAGTTTGAAAGTAATGTAGTTCAATCTGAAACTAGGGTCTTAAATCTAAACAAAGGAATCTACAAAGGTATGAGGGGGAAATTGGCTGTGGTAGATTGGAAAACTACATTAAAAGGTATGAACGTAGACAAGCAATGGTTAGCATTTAAAGACTTAATACATGGTTTACAAAAAATTTACATTCCTTTGAGGCACAAACACCCAGCAGGAAAGGTGATCCAACCATACCTAATGAGACAAGTTAAAGATTGCATTGGATCAAAGGGAAATGCTTATAAAGTTGCCCAAAAAAGTAGTAAGCCTGAGGTTTGGGAGCATTTTAGAATTCAGCAAAGGAGGACCAAGCAACTGATAAAGAAAGAGAAAATAGAATATGAAATTAAACCCAGCAAGAAACATAAAACCGGGCCGTAAAAGCTTCAATAATATGCAAACAGGAAAGATTAGCAAAAACAGGCAGAGACAGAGGAATTTGTAATGGGGAATAAGGAAATGGCAGAGAGACTAAACAAATACGTTGTGTCCGTCTTCAAGGGAAGATACAAAAAACTTCCCAGGAATACTAAAGAGATACTAGTGAGAATGAAGAACTTAAAGAAAATAGTATTAGTAAAAGAGTAGTACTGGAGAAATTAATGGGACCGAAAGTTGATAAATTCCCTGGACCTGATGATCTACAGCCCAGTGTGTTGAAAGAGGTGGCTGTAGAGATAGTGGATGCGTTGATGTCATCTTCCAAAATTCTATAGATTCTGGAATGGTTCCTGCAGATTGGAAGATAGCAAATTTAACCCTACTGTTTAAGAAAAGAGAGAGAAAACAGGGAGCTACAGACCTGTTAGCCTGACATCAGTAGTAGGGAAAATGCTAGAATCTATTATAAAGGATGTGATAACTGGGCACTTAGAAAATAATGGTATGATTGGGCAGAGTCAACATGGATTTATGAAAGGGAAATCATGTTTGACAAACATTTTGGGTTTTTTTGAGGATGTAAATAGCAGAATAGATGAGGGGGAAGCAGTGGATGTGGTGTATTTGGCTTTTAAGCAGGCTTTCGATAACTTCCCACATCGGAGGTTAATGAGCAAAATTAGGACACATGGGATTGGAGGGAGTATATTGGCATGGATTGAGAATTGGTTAATGGACAGAAAACAGAGAGTAGGAATAAACGGGTCATTGTCAGGTTGGCAGGCTGTGACTAGTGGGGTACCACAAGGATCAGTGCTTGGGCCCCAGCTATTCACAATCTATATCAATGATTTGGATGTGGGAACCAAATGTAATATTTCCAAGTTTGCTGCTGACACAAAACTAGGTGGGAATGTGAATTGTGAGGAGGATGGAAAGAGGCTTCAAGAGGAATTAGACAGGCTTAGTGAGTGGGCAAGAACATGGCAGATGGAATAGAATGTGGAAAAATGTGAAGTTATCCACTTTGGTAGGAGAAACAGAAATGCTGAGTATTTCTTAAATGGTGAGAGGTTGGGAAATGTTGATGTCCAAAGGGACCTGGATATCCTTGTTCATGAGTCACAAGAGTCACTAAAAGCTGGCATGCGGGTTCAGCAAGCAATTGGGAAGGCAAATGATATGGCCTTTATTGCAAGAAGATTTGAGTACAGGAGTAAAGATGTCTTGCTGCAAATGTATGGAGCCTTAATGAGACCGCACCTGGAATATTGTGTACAGTTTTGGTCTCCTTACATAAGGAATGATATACTTGCCCTAGAGGGAGTGCAACGAAGGCTCACCAGTCTGATTCCTGGGGTGGCGGGATTGTCCTATGAGGAGAGATTGAGGAGACTGGGCCTATGTTCCCTGGAGTTTTGAAGAATGAGATGTGATCTCATTGAGGCATACAAAATTCTTATAGGCTTGACAGGGTAGATGCAGGAAGGCTGTTTCCCCTGGTTGGGGGTGCGGTGGTCTTAGAACCAGTGGACACAGTCTCAGAATAAGAGGTAGGCCATTTAGGACTGAGATGAGGAGGAATTTCCCCACTCAGAGGGTGGTGAATCTTTGGAATTCTCTACCCCAGAGGACTGTGGAGACAAGTCATTGAGTATATTCGAAACAGAGATTGATAGATTTCTAGATATTAAAGATATCAAGGGATATGGGGATAGTGTGAGAAAATGGTAGATCAGCCATGAATGGCAGAGCAGGTTCGAGGGGCTGAATGGCCTACTTCTGTTCCTATTTCCAATGTTCCCATCCTCCCATATTACTCACCTAGACTTGTGTGTACAGGGCACAATTTCAAAATTTGTGGATGACACAAAACTGGGAAATATTGTGAACTGAGGAGGATAGTGACAGACCTCAAGAGGACATAGACAGGCTGGTGGAATGAGCAGACAAGTGGCAGATGAAATTTAATGCTGAGATGTGTGAAGTGCTTAATTTTGGGAGGAAGAATGAGGAGGACCAATATAAATTAAAGGGTACAATTCTAAAGTGGGTGCAGGAGCGGAAGGACCTGGAGGTCTATGTGCACAAATCATGGAAGGTTACAGGGCAGGTTGAGAAAGCAGTTAATAAAGCATATGAGATCCTGGGCTTTATAAATAGGGGCATAGAGTACAAAGACAAGGAATTTATGATAGCTCGTATACATTGGTTGAGCCTCAACTGGAATATAGTGTTCATTTCTGGACACCACACTTTGGAAGGATGTTAAGGCATTAGAAAGGGTACAGAAAAGTTTAATGAGAATGGTTCCAGGGATAAGGAACTTCAGTTATATGGATAGGTTGGAGAACAGAAGATTGAGAGGAGATTTGATAGAGGTGTTCAAAATCATGAGGGGTCTGGACAGAGTAGATAGGTAAAAATTGTTCCCATTGCCAGAAGGATCCAGGACCAGAGGACACTGATTTAAGGTGGTGGGCAAAAGAAGCAACGATGACGTACGGAAATCCTTTTTACGCAGCGAGTGGTTAGGATCTGGAATGCACTGCCTGAGAGTGTGGTGGAGGCAGATACAATTGAGGCCTTCAAAAGAGAACTGGATAATTATCTGAAGAGAAAACATTTGCAGGGCTACAGGGAAAAGGCAGAGGAGTGGGACTAGGTGAGTTGATCTTTCAGAGAGCTGGCACGGACATGACTTCTCTGACATTTAAACTATTACTATCCCAGTTTATATTAGGAAAATTTAAGTCCTCCATTATAACTACCCTATAGTTTTTGCACCTTTCTGTAATTTCCTTGCAAATTTGCTTCTCTCTATCTTTATCACTAGTTGGTAGCCTATAGAATACATCCAGTAGTGTAATGGTACCTGTATTGTTTCTTATTTGTAACAAAAAAGATTCTGCCCTTGACCCCTCTTCTCTCTCCAACACTGTAATATTATCCTTAATCAATGCTGCCAGTCCTCCTCCTTTCTTTACTACCTGAACTTTCCTCAGCAATGGCTCAATGAGTAGCACTCTTGCCTCCAAATCAGAATGCTCAGTTGTTGAGTAGATTCAAGACTGAAATCAATATATTTTTCTGCATCAAGGGATATAGGGGAGGGCTGGAAAATGTTGAGGTAGAAATCAGCCATGATCTTATTGAATGGCAGTGTAGGCTTGAGGGGCTGTATGGTGTACTCTTCCTCTTATTTCTTCTATTTTTCTGTAAATCCTGCCCCATATTTATCCCTCAACCAACATTACTAAAACAGATAATCTGGTCATTATCACATTGCTGTTTATGGGATTCTGTTGTGCACAAACTGCTGCTGTGTTTCCTACATTACAACAGTGACTACATTTCAAAAGTACTTCAGTGGCTGTAAAGCACTTTGGGATGTCTAGAGTTTGTGAAAGATGCTACATAAATGCAAGTCTTTTATCTTTTCTCCCCTTTCCTCCTACCACCTCTTGCTGCTCCTGCACCCCCACCCTGAGGTGTCATTGAAGGCCTCCACATAAATAAGGAATGGGAGGGAGAAAGAATAGATCCATGAATGTTCCCCAGAGATTACTCTGTGAAGGAGCAAAGATGACACCGTTGTTGGAGAAATAAATACTGGATATGTTAGGAAAGGTAGAAATGGAAATATGCTAGGGCAGTTCCAAGGCATTGGATGAGAAAAGAAAGACATTGGTGGAGGATGGGATAATAAACTGTATTGAATGCTATGCAAAAATTGAGAAAGATAAGGAGGGATAATACACCATGGTCATTGTCATTGAGAATGTCATTTATTACTTTGGGCAGTTTCAGTGTTGTAAGCAGGGCAGAGAGTCAATCAGGGTGTTTCAGGAGAGAAGGCTTAGAGCTGGCAGGTGACATGCTGGAGGAGCTTAGAGAAGAAAGGAGGTTAGTGATGGGACAGTAGTTGGAGGAGATTTTGTTTTGAAGAAGGGGAGGTGATGATGTCAATTTTGAAGGGTTGAGGAACGGTGACTGGAAACGAGTGAGTGTCAGCTAGCATGGAAGGTGAGTTATATGGTTATTGTGGGTTCATGCTCTGCTGTGAATTTGAGCAAATAATCTAAGCTGGCATTTCAGTGCAGTACTGAGGGAATGCTGTATGTCAGAGGTGCCATATTTTGGTTGAGATGTTAATTTGAGGCCCTTTTAGCCTGCACTTCAAGTGTAATCTATTGGCGGCAAATTATTTTGGAGCATGTGTTAACACATTATCAAATGCAAGTTCTGTTAGGGCTGTCTGGAGAGTCAGTACATATTGCCTCCCAATCCATCACATCACTGCAGTGATATAGAGGTAAGATGACATGGCAGCTCTTTATGGAGATGAGCTATTTGACTTTTCTTAAACATCAGTAAATATTTTTATGCCTACCTTTTAGTTTAAGTGTACAAAGAGTAAAGTGTAGTCCAACTAGACTTCTCTTACCCTTAAAGTGCTAACCTCAAGATAGCTGCTTAGCTGTTTCATACTCTTTCTTTCTAGGAAGCCATGGAGTTGCAGAGTAAGCAGCAGTGGTACCAGCAAAACCAGATATCCATGACCAAGGAAGATGAACAGGCCTACTTGGCCTACTGCTCCGAGGCTATGTTCCGCATTCACATCCTAGAGATGCGCCTCAACAAGTAAGGATTCTCATTTCACTTTTAATTGTGGAATCGTGAAAACTTATTCCCTCCTTTCTCTCCTGACAATGCTAAATTGCTGGGATAGAATTCCACTGATATCAACAGCTCTCCACAATCTCCATTAACAAGGAGTAGCAGGCTAGTTGGCTGCATAATCCAAGCCTGATCCCCACCGTCATGCAAAAACCACACATTCACTTTCTAGCAGGGCGGGGGTTGGGTGCAGGGCTGGGGTTCATTGGATGTTCCCTGAACCTGATAATCTGCATCCCAGAGTGTTGAAAGAGGTGGCTGTAGAGATAGTAGATGCATTGGTGGTCATCTTCCAAAATTCAATAGACTCTGGAATGGTTCCTGCAGATTGGAAGGTGGCAATTATAAGCTCACTATTTAAGAAAGGAGGGAGAGAGAAAATGGGGAACTACGGACTTGTTAGCCTGACATCAGTCGTAAGGAAGGTGTGAGAATTTATAATAAAGGATGTGATAACAGGACACGTAGAAAATAATGGTAGGATTGGGCAGGGTTATCGGATTTATGAAAGGGAAATCATGTTTAACAAACCTGTTGGAGTTTTTTGAGGATGTAATTAGCTGAGTAGATCGGGTGAACCGGTGGATGTGGTGTATTTAGATTTTCAGAAAGCTTTTGACAAGGTCCCACATAAGACCATAGTAAACAAAATTAGAGCACATGGGATTGGGGGGATATACTGGCATGGATTGAGAACTGGTTAATGGACAGAAAACAGAGAGTAGGAATAAATGGGTCATTTTCAGGTTGGCAGGCTGTAACTAGTGGGGTACTGCAAGGATCAGTGCTAGGGCCCCAGCTATATTCACAATCTATATCAATGATTTGGATGTGGGGACAAAATGTAATATTTCCAAGTTTGCAGATGACACAAAACTAGGTGGAAGTGTGAGTTGTGAGAAGAATGGAAAGACGCTTCTAGGGGATTTGGAGAGGCTAAGCGAGCGGGCAAATATTTGGCAGATGGAATACAGTGTGGAGAAATGTGAAGTTATCCACTTTGGTAGGAAAAACAAAAATAGAGAGTATTTCTTGAATGGAGAGAAGCTGGGAAGTGTTGAACTTTAAAGGGACTTGGGTGTCCTTGTTCACGAGTCACTGAAAGCTAACATGCAGGTACAGCAAGCAATTAAGAAGGCAAATGATACGTTGGTCTTTGTTACAAGAGGATTTGAATATAGGAGTAAAGATGTTTTACTGCAATTATATAGAGTCCTGGTGAGGCTGCACTTGGTGTATTGTGTGCAGTTTTGGTCCCCTTATCGAAGGATAAATATACTTGCCATAGAGGGAGTGCAATGAAGGTTCACCAAACTAATTCCTGGGATGGAGGGATTGTCCTATGAGGAAAGATAGACTGGGTCTTTATTCTCTTGGAGTTTAGAAGAATGAGAGGTGATCTCATTCAAGCATACAAAATTCTTACAGGACTCGACAGGGTATATGCAGGAAAGATGTTTCTCCTGGCTGGGGAGTCTACAACCAGGGGATACTGTCTCAGAACAAGGGGCAGGCTATTTAGGCCTGAGATGAGGAGAAATTTCTTCACTCAGAGGGTGGTGAATCTTTGGAATTCTCTACCCCAGAGGGTCATTGAGGATGTTCAAGACAGAGATTGATAGATTTCTACTGATTAAAAACATTGAGGGATATGGGGACAGTGCGGGAAAATGGTATTGAAGTAGATCAGCCATGATCTCATTGAATGGTGAAGCGGGCTCGAGGGTCTAAATGGCCTATTCCTGTTCCTATTTCCTATGTTCTTATGGCGATCAATGTGGAAACTCTGGCTGACATGTAACTCTCTGGCTGGAACCTTTACCATTAGCTTGGCAGAGATAAGCTAACTCTGCACAGATCAGGGATTGACCCATGTGAATGATGCAAATCCACACTGGGCAGTGTACTTAATAATGGTGTCACCCAGATGTCTGCTTTCTATTTCTTTTAAATCATTAGTGAGCTGGGCAGAGTGATCTTATGTATCTTGTGGAGTCATATCCATCACTGTTCTCTGCGGGCAATTTAAGCAAGTTTAAATTAGGATGTTAGCTGCATAATTAAAAGTCCTGCTTCCAGTGTGTGCCGGTCACATTACACCAATCAAAGGCATCACACATGAAAATGTCATAGTTCAGGTGCTTCATCTCCGTAAAGGAAAGATTAATGATTAGGTCATTAACAGAGAAGTCTTAATTTCAGTAAATCAAATATTAACCAAATGTAGACAATACAAAAGAAGATTAATCCAACAGGTTTACGTACCAATGAGGTTTTAAAAAATGAAACAATTCAGAACAAAATGACTTGTTCTTCATAGACTTGGCCAAATACTCATGGCCCAGCTATGTACTCTGAACTGCATCTCCCCTCGGTCCTCCCAGAACCTACCTTTTCCTACCCCCTGCTCAGTGCTTTCAGTCCCCATCTTGTTTAAATCCTGAGCATTAATGTCATCATTTGGTTTGGAAGAATTATATTGCCTGAATTAACAGCAGCAGAGATAGCAGGCAGGATCAATCCTAGCATCATTTAGATACAGCAGTGTCTGACGATGCACTGATTCTTTATTTGAGCAGTGATTCAGCTTTAGCTGATGACAGGGTCTGGTCACATTTTGCAGTAATTTAATCTTAGGTATAGTGGCTATCATTCAAAGGATACTGACTGAGCATCAAACACAGCCAATTACAAATTTCAGCCACAAAGGCAAAGTCAACATGGCTTAGTTGGTTACAGTCTGGACCAGGTTGTGGGTTCAAGTCTGGGCTACTTGTACTGAGAGACAGCTGTACTGTTGGAGCTGCTATTCTTTGGATGAGATGTTTAGCTGAGGCCCTGTCTTCCTGTACCAATGTGTGCTAAAGATCCCATGATACTTTTTGAAAAGTTGGATTTCTCCTGGTGTCACAGCCAACGTTCCTCCCTTGAAGGAAAATATCGATAAACTAGTTATTTATCACAATGCTGTCTACAAAATATTTGTTGCATCTGCTTCTCTACATAAAACTCTTATCATTGACTTCACTTCTGATGTGAAGTTCTTTTGGATATTTCTGAGGGACATGCTAGAAATATAACCCTTTTTCACAATTTGCTGAATTGTAAGCTGATTATAAGCCTCATGAAGAGTTTGTTAGAGTTAGAGAATTCGTTCTGTTCCTGTTTGGGATAATCTATTTTTTTGTTTCCTGCATTGTATTTTGTGGGCATACATTTCAAGTTCATGCACTGAAGGGATATCAGCACTATGGAGTAGCACTTTCTCACTTTGAGTACTCCGTGTCTGACAATGCCTTGAATTTAAAATTCTTATTCCTGTGCTCTAATCCCTGCATGGGGGGCTTGTTCCTCCCCATCTCTGTATGTTTAGCTAGCCTTACAGCCCTCCATGATCTCTGTGTTCCTCCAATCTTGCGCATCCCTGATTTTAGTTGCTCCACTATCGGCAGATATGCTTTCAGCTGCCTAGGCCCCAAGCTCTGGAATTCCCTTCCTTAACCCCTCCATCTCTCTCCTCCTTTACGACTCCCCTTAAAACCTACCTCTGACCAAGCTTTTGAGCACCTGTCCTAATATCTCATTATGTGGCTCGGTATCAAATTTTGTTTGATAATGCTCCTGTGAAGTGCCTTGTGACATTTTATTAAAGCCATTATATAAATGCACGTTGCTGTTGTTACACCTCAATTTCCCACAATTTTCAAGTTATTGTCAAGCTGTGCCATGTTATGAACTATATTTGGGTAGATGTAAGCCCACGGTACTAATCAGTTTGGGCTGGATTTGAACCTGACTGTCAGAGATGATCAGACAGTATGTTAATCCATTCCCCATGATTTAAGAATGAAATCCCTATTGTTAAATGGTTTTCTTCCACCTACCAGTACTGAAGTTAATACTATAACCCCTGACTTGTTCACAGGCACAAAGAGACAGCACCAATCAAGTATCTAGCCCTGGAAGAAAAAATCCGCAAGGACGCACGGTTCGCCAAAAAATTAAAGAACATCTGAACATATTGATATGTCTATCACAGTGGAAACCAGAACCCAGAGAAAATCATACGATGTGCAGGAATGCTTTTGCTATTCCCCAAGCACACATTTAAAATCCAAAAAAGAAAGGTTTCACATGAATGATTTGCGTCGACTACAGTTTATGATTTCACTATGTGCATTTGCATATTTTTTTGTAATAAAGTCCTTAAATGAGATCAGCCTGTCTTTTGATCAAGTGAAAGATACAAATATATAGAGAAACATCACCTTCAGGCACTGTCCCTTCACCAAATTTTCAGCATGGCCATGTCCCCTGTGATTTCTCCCCATTTATTGTCGATGTTATGAAATACACCTAGGTCTTTTCCTCCTTGCTGTTCTTTGTTGGACCCTGAAATGATTTACTTGCTGTTTGTTAGTATTTGGTATTTGAGTTCTGTAAATTGTCTTCCAATAGTCCATTTTGAAGGTTTTTACTCTAGCTTTATCAGATATAATTTCTTTCAGCTGATTCTCAATATTGGCCCACTAGATCTACTTCAGTTCTGGTTGACCCATCCTTAGCCTCCAGCCATTAATCATGTACCAGTCTGAAATCTGTGTTGAAACGGAGGTTTTCCCATTAACCGATACCCATAATCACCTGCTTACACCATATTTAGACAGTGCATGACTCTTAGAAATAAAAAGAAACTACTGTAAATTCAGGAATGGGGCTTGATGGGACCATGCTCATCCCTGGCAGAGCCTTCCACCACCGACTCCCTCACTGTCGCTGGGTCAAAATCCTAGAACTCCTTCCCTAACAGCTCTCTGGGTCTCCCTACACTACATGGTCTGCAGTAGTTCTAGAACAAGGCTCACCACCACCTTCTCAAGGGCAATGAGG
This sequence comes from Heterodontus francisci, assembly GCF_036365525.1. Taxonomy (NCBI): domain Eukaryota; kingdom Metazoa; phylum Chordata; class Chondrichthyes; order Heterodontiformes; family Heterodontidae; genus Heterodontus; species Heterodontus francisci. Next base: position 107,684,093 of record NC_090379.1, read on the forward strand.
GATGGGCAATAAATGTTGGCCTTGCCAGTGACATTGACATCCCATGGATGAATTAAAAAAAAACTCCCTCCACCATCGGGGCACAGTGGCAGCAGTGTGCACCATCTACAAGATGCACTGCAGCACTCACCAAGGCTTCTTTGACAGCAGCTCCCAAACCCATGACCTCTACCACCTGGAAGGACAAGGGCAGCAGGTGCATGCAAACGCCAACATCAAGTTCCCCACCATCCCAACTTAGAAATAAATCATCATTTCTTTGACATTTCTGGGTGAAAATCCTGGAACATCCTAACCAACAGGACTGTAGGAGCACCAACGCCACATGGACTGCAGCAGTTCAAGACAGCTCACCACCACCTTTTCATGGGCATTTAAGGATGGGAAATAAATGCTGGCCTTGGCAGTAATGCCCACAAACAAATTAAAAGAAATATTACACACATCCTTGTAAAACCAAACTAAGGAATACTTCAATCTAAATTACAGCTTTCAGTTAGGACAGTTTTTCCACACAAAATGTAGTGGAAATGTAGAACATGCTCCCAAAATGGCTGTGGATGCAGGAACAATTGAAATTTATGACCAAAATTGCTAGCTTTTTATTGGGTCAGGATATTAAGGGAGGTGGAACAAAGGCAGATAAATGGATTTGAGATACAGATCAATCTTGTTCTAACTATCTGCATTAGTGAAGTTTCGTTGGAACGTGAGGAAGGATTTTTTTTTTACACAAGAGGTAATGACCTGGAACTTGTTGCCTTCGAGGGGGGTGGAAGCAGTGATGATCAATGATGATGGACTCTTGAGAGAAATAAACTTGCATGACTAAAGGGATACAGCAGGGGAATGGGACTGACTGGATTGCTTTACAGGGAGTGAGCCAAATGGCCTCCTTCTGTGCTGTAGTGACTCAAAAATCGAACAGCAGAACAGGCTCAAGGGGCTCAATGGCCAACTAATGTTCCTATTCAGCAACAAAGGAAGTCACAAAGTGATGAGCTGCACAATTCTGATTAACTCAATAATTCATATGTACATAATTGGGTTGTAGAACTGGTGATCTGGTAGAACCTTACAGAATATAGAAATCTAAAAATAGGTTGTAAGAGCTTTTACAAGTATGAGAAAAGGAAGAGAGTAGGAAATGCAAATATAGGTCTCATACAGGCTGAGATAGGAGAAATTATAATGGGGAATAAGGAAATGGCAGAGGATAAACAAATATTTTGTGTGTCTGTCTTCACAGTAGGAGTCAAAAGGAACATTTTGGAAATGTGGGGATCAAAGGGTCTAATGAACTTAAAAGTGTTTATTAGTAAAAAAAAAAGTAGAGGTGAAATTAATGGGACTAAAGGCTGGCGAATCCCAGGACCTGATGGCCTACAATTTAGGGTTTTAAAAGAGGTGGCTGCAGAGAATAAAGAACAAAGAAAATTACAGCACAGGAACAGGCCCTTCGGCCCTCCAAGCCTGCGCCGATCCAGATCCTCTATCTAAACATGTCGCCTATTTTCTAAGGGTCTGTATCTTTTTGCTTCCTGCCCATTCATGCATCTGTCTAGATACATCTTAAAAGACGCTATCGTGCCCGTGTCTACCACCTCTGCTGGCAACGTGTTCCAGGCACCCACCACCCTCTGCACAAAGAACTTTCCACGCATATTCCCCCTAAACTTTACCCCTCTCACTTTGAACTCGTGACCCCTAGTAACTGAATCCCCCACTCTGGGAAAAAGCTTCTTGCTATCCACCCTGTCTATGCCTCTCATGATTTTGTACACCTCAATCAGGTCCCCCTTCAACCTCAGTCTTTCTAATGAAAATAATCCTAATCGACTCAACCTCTCTTCCTAGCTAGCGCCCTGCATACCAGGCAACATCCTGGTGAACCTCCTCTGCACCCTCTCCAAAGCATCTACATCCTTTTGGTAATGTGGCGACCAGAACTGCACGCAGTATTCCAAATGTGGCCGAACCAAAGTCTTATACAACTGTAACATGACCTGCCAACTCTTGTACTCAATACAAGAAAGCATGCCGTATGCCTTCTTGACCACTCTATTGACCTGCGTTGCCACCTTCAGGGAACAATGGACCTGAACACCCAAATCTCTCTGGACATCAATTTTCCCCAGGACTTTTCCATTTACTGTATAATTCACTCTTGAATTGGATCTTCCAAAATGCATCACCTCGCATTTGCCCTGATTGAACTCCATCTGCCATTTCTCTGCCCAACTCTCCAATCTATCTATATTCTGCTGTATTCTCGGACAGTCCCCTTCACTATCTGCTACTCCACCAATCTTAGTGTCGTCTGCAAACTTGCTAATCAGACCACCTATACTTTCCTCCAAATCATTTATGTATATCACAAACAACAGAGATAGTGGATGCATTGGCTTTAATCTTCCAGAATTCCCTGGCTCTTAGAAGTCCCCGTGGATTGAAAGCTAGCAAAGCTAACACCGCTGTTCAAGAAATGAGAGGAAAAAAAACTATAGGTCCTTCAGCCTACATCAGTAGCAAGGAAAATGTTTAGAACTTATTGTTAAGGACATGGTAACAGGGCACTTGGAAAATCACAATATGATCACGCAGTCAACATGGTTTAATGAAAGAGAAATCATGTTTGATAAATCTATTAGAGATAAAGGGGATTTTCAAAAGGCATTTGATAAGGTGCCACATAAGAGGTTAATAAACAAGATAAGGGCTCACGGATAGAGGATTGGTTAGTGGACAAGAAGCAGAGTAGGGATAAATGGGGCATTTTGAAGTGGCAGGCTGCAATTAGTGGAGTGCTGCAAGTATCAGCTATTTAGTCTATGTTAATGACTGAGATGATGAGAATGAGAGTAAGTATGAGAGTATGTAAGTTTGCTGATGATACAAAGCTACTTGGGAATATGAACTGAGGGGACAGAAAGAGACCACAAAGAAATTGTTTCGAGGATTTCCATTTTTTGTATTAAAACTTGGGATTCTATTTATTTCAGTGGACATTGAGACATCTGGAGAGCTGAACGTAATGGATGTTTTGAAAAGAAGTTCAACAAAAGTTGAACTGGTAAAGAAGGACTGGAATGCAGGTAATTTCAAGGAAACCAGCAGGGGTGGTTGACCTCAGAGCTACCCTCTGTCGTGACAAAACAGAATTTATGACTTAGCATGTGACTTGTTTCTGGAACGTTTTGGTTTCGTTTGGAACTGTTCAAAAGCCAGTGGGTTTTGGAATAAAGCAGGCAATTGGAATTTGATTTTGACTTGCCTGGAGATCAGAAGAACCACCAAAAAAGTATTACCTCTGTAAAGAATCCTTGCTCTTGAAAAGCAAAAAGCTTGTATGAAGTGGTACTGTTGCCCCTGCATTTTTGAAGAAGCCTTGAATTTGCAGAAATCTTGCATCTTTTTAAAAAAAGGACTTTTTCATCGAATGTGGAGAACTGACGCTTATTGCTACACTCCTGATGGAAGACCTATGTGAAGCCTTCTACCATTGAAGTTCTTTGAACATCTACCCATCACAGACTGTTCATCAACCTCACCTGGAAAGACTTCAAGTGACAACCAACTATTCAACTTTGGGACACCTTGCCAAACCAAAGAACTTCCTTCCAGATCAAAACAGTCTAAATCTTTTTATTCCTATGAAACAGCTGTAAACCAAAATCCTTTCTTCCCAGTTAACCAGTTTTTGGATGTATGTGCATGAGGGCTAGGGAAAATAAGAAGCTTTAATATCTCAATTCATATATAGATTGATTCATTATTGATTAAGCTTTGGTTTTATAATAGTTAAATTTTTATTTATTTTTATTTAGAGATACAGCACTGAAACAAGCCCTTCGGCCCACCAAGTCTGTGCTGACCATCAACCACCCATTTATACTAATCCCATATCCCTACCACATCCCCACCTGTCCCTATATTCCCCTACCACCTACCTATACTAGGGGCAATTTATAATGGCCAATTTACCTATCAACCTGCAAGTCTTTGGCTGTAGGAGGAAACCAGAGCACCCGGCGAAAACCCATGCAGACACAGGGAGAACTTGCAAACTCCACACAGGCAGTACCCAGAATTGAACCCGGGTCGCTGGAGCTGTGAGGCTGGCTGGTGTGCTTTATTCTGGGGACAAACAGAATGTCTAATTGACTGTTCCAATAAACGGGAAAATTTATTGAGATGCTGTGACCTGTGGAGAAGTGGGACTGAATTAACAGTGCACTGCTCCCACCTTGGTCGTAACAAAATATAGACGGGTATATCACAGGCACAGTTACTGCACTTTGAAACTGCAATGAGTCAAAGCAGCAGGATGGGGATGAAGATTATCTAGCAAACTCCAGTCGTTGGAAAGGAGATAAGGTCCAATGTTACTGTGGGTTTTAATGCAATGGGCAGAGTGGTTGTAGATTTGTTGTGTAATTATTTTTCATCAAACTACGGCTGCAAATTTATTAGAGTGAAAGCAGGAAGGGCAGACAATATACGAAGCAAGCTGAAAGCAGTTTCCATTCTGACCCAGGAGCTTGTTAGTTACCCAGACTAAGTGTGACAAAACACACGTACACAAGAAAATTACTAGAGGTATAAGACAACACTCGCACTGGACCACATCCAGATACTGCAGTTTCAAAGTGCAGTAACTGTGCCTGTGATATACCCCTGTAACTCCCTTGAAGTTAGTGGAACAGGGCAAATCAAATGTATCACATGATTGTGTTAGGCTGTCAAGTAGCCACAGAATATGTAAAATAAATGGGGCTTTTTTTTTTATTATTTAGAAACTATCCCTAAGATGATCTTGGGAATCTGACAATTTGCACGTTAGCAACTTATCTGAAATGTATGCAAATACTCGTCAAAAAGCCAGTGTGAGTCACCATATCCTTAATAACTGGTGTACCAATCCACTTGTCATTGTGATTTTGCAGCCCTTTTAGAACTCTTGGAACAAAGTAAGCAGAAAAACTAAATTGGACAATTTTAAAGATAAGAGGGAAAGCTTGGACCAGGGCCATTAGTAATGAGGCTTTCGGGAAAGTAAGTGATGCAGATTGATTTATCTGCCAAACTCGCTGTATGGCCAAGTACCAGGTAGAAATTGCTGGTAACATTGCCAGACTTTGCCCCTGTCTCAGCTCATCTGGTGCTGAAACCCTCATTCATGCCCTTGTTACCTCCAGGCTTGACTATTCCAATGCACGCCCGGCTGGTCTTCCACATTCTACCCTCCTGTGGTGGTGGTGGTGGTGGAGGACATGGAAGAAGAGGACTGGTTGGGCCAAACAGCCCATTTCTATGCTGTACATTCTATTAACAATGTCCAACACTCCCCTCAGCAGAAGTACACACTATGCTGCTTCATTAAACACTAAAAATCAACATTGGTGCAACTTCCATCAGACAATGTGCAACAGCAGCTCAATTCAGAGTTTAGTTGCTTAAATGGATTCAGTTTCAATAGAAAGCATTTCTATCCAAAATATACTTGCAGGTAAATAGCACAGAGAACAATCATGAAACATCCATTTTATTTTACCCAGGAGATAGACTTTCACGACTTGTCTACTGAGTAGTAGCAGGATCTTTGTTTACACTAAACAGGCCACCAATTCCGCCATTCCCTTTGTACAACTCCTTTAAACATATACATTTTATATACAGCTTAAAGTGATTTACTTTAATTACAAGGTTCCGAGCACCCAAAGTCCTGATCTAAAAGTTGTTTGGATTGATTTAAAGATGTTCTCCATTCCTCCAGCTCCTTCTGGAACAAGTCTGTCTCTTCTAAAATTTTATTACTCTCCTCTTGTGCATTCTGCAACTTCAGCCGCATCTCCTATTTGCAGGAATAAAGGAAACAGTGTGAGCAATCTGAATTCCAACAGAATTTCTACATTAGAATAGGTAGACATAAATCAATTGCAACTTTGATGCTCCTGGGTGCCCTGATGCTTCTGTTAGTTTACCCAGTGTCATGCACAGAAGAAGCCATGCAGAAATAAATAATGAAATTGAAGGAAAAGAACACTATTGCATATTAATGACTCATTGACATGAATGAACGAATAAAGGATTCTGGAGACAGCTGGACTCATAGCCCAAACCAAAATTGATTAGATATGAAATAGCACCGTGTTAACGTCTGAACGGGGGACCAACTTGATAGCCATGGTCTCCACATCCTGGTCCATTGTGTGAACACCGAGGGAAAGAGTGCCATGTGTCCCCTAACAGAAACACTCATGAATTTTTGCCTTTAAAAGGTAAGCCTCTGGAGAGGTCAAGACAACACCTTCAGAAAGCAGTCTAGCCAGGGACTGTGAAAGAAATCCAGCCAAGCAAGGAAGAAGCCCTGCTGCTAATTCTGCACTTCAACCTGCTGCAGCAGATAACTTAAAGTGGCCACCTCCAGTTTGAAACTTTAACCACCAGAAAATCTACAACACCTTAACAAGACTACAAATACCCAGGTCTGCACCTTTAAAAGAAACTGTCCTTCTGAGAAGATTTAACAGGTTCACTGCAAAACACAAACACCTACCTAATTTTGAACTTTAAACTACTTACCCTTTTTCTCTATCTATTCTTGCGTATGTGTGTGAATGTGTGTGTGTGGGTGAGGTTACGATCATTTCAGGAATTGTGTAAAAATAGCTTTTAAAAAAAAATCTATGACAAAACCTGTCATGTGTCTGTTGTTTTGACCCGAAAGACACTTGAGCTAATGCAACATTTTACCAAAACATGATTAAGGTCAGTTGGTAGGTGAACATTGGGAACCACCCACACCACTTTCCACCTGTCTGACCATGCTGAGTTTACAGAATGGTTACAGAAGTATGGTTACAGAAGATTGGCAATATTAGTGTAAGCGTTGTGGTGGTGGGGGGTAGTGTAGGGATGGGTGGTAAGAAATACTCAGCTGCCCCTCCTTCTGTTTATGCTATCCCATGAAACCTGATGACAGTCCAATGGGCGCTATCAGACAGGAACAGGACCGGATTTACCCGGTATTCCCTACAGTCTATGCATTGCTGAAGCTTATTCACGATGGCCAGGAATTGGAGGGAGATAGGCAGCAGTAAACACTTTCACAGAAGTGAGGAAGAGGAGAAAATGACCAAAAAAATTGTTCTGGTAAAAACATATTCATTGTCTGTGGTGAATCCTCAAACAAAATTATAAAAATACATTGGGGTAAATTTTCACAACTTAATTTCTTTGAAAAGGTAGTTTTTCACTTGTGAAACCAGAGCAAGAGTAACAAAACTTTTTAACATTACAGAAAGATATGTACCAGGAGATTAAAAACAAGCTATTGAAATATATCCAAGGTATGGTAGCATAGTAGTTATGTTACTGGACTAGTAATCCAGAGACAGCTGGGGAATATAAATTAATTAAAAAAATTAGTATCAGTAATCCTGACCATGAAATGTTCAGACTATTGTAACAACCATCTGGTTCACTAAAGTCTTTTAGGAAAAGAAATGCCATCCTCACTTGGTCTGGCCTATGTGTGACTCCAGATCTACAGCAATGTGCTTGACTCAGATGCCCACTGAAATGGGCAAGTAAGCACTCAGTTGTATTAAAACTGCTACAAAAAAAAAGCTATAAGAATAGAACCAGATGGACCATGTGGCATCAACCTCAGCACTGGGTTTGGACATGACAAATCCATTCCAAGCCCAGCAAAGTCCTCCTTACTAACATCTGGGGACTTGTGCCAAAATTGGAAGAGCTGTTCCACAAGCAACAGCCTAACAGTCATAGGCTTCTTTGACAGAACTTCCCAAACCCATGACCTTACCTGGAAGGACAAGGGCAGCAGGCACAATTACTCCTGATCTGGTTTCACAAGTTAAAAACTACCTTTTCAAAAAAATTAAGCTGCGAAAATTTACCCCAATGTATTTTTATAATTTTATTCATTGAGGACTCACCGCAGCCAACGTACATGTTTTTATCAGAACAATTTTTTGGCTGTTTTCTCCTCTTCCTCATTTTCATGAAAGTGTTTACTGCTGCCTATCTCCCTCCAGCTCCTGGCCAAAATGGCCATTCAGCAACATGTAGGCATTTTGACTGTAGGAAATACCAGGTGAATCCAGTCCTGTCCCATGACCAAGTCATACACCACCCCGACTTGGAAATAGATCATCGTTTTCATTATTGCTGGGTCAAAATCCTAGCTCCCTACCTTAACAGCACTGTGGGTGTATCTATACCACACTGACTGTAGCAGTTCAAGGCAGTGGCTCACCACCAGCGCCTCAAGGGCAATTAGGATGAAAATATTTGTAACTCTTTTGCCCATTTTGATTCAATTACACAGTAAACTGGCAGAATCCTTTAAACACACAGGGTCAACACCATGAGAATTCCAGTCTTGTTCTTTTCTCACTATTACATGCAAGCTCTTTGAAGGAACAAAATAGCTGTTGCACCACAGACAACCCAGAATGAGTTAAGGTGTGCAGTGTTGCAGGAAATAAAGAAAATTAGTCTCAAGGACGATGGATACTTCACTGATGTAGACTTACCTTGTGATTGGCCACCCAAGATCTTTACTCAATAATAAAAAAAGGTTTGCCCCCAATTAGAAATTGATTGAGTGGTTGACATTCAGCAAAGGTTAATCGGACCATTACTTCAACTGAAGGTTTCAACACAAGTGGCCTCCCTCAGGTTTGCCCCGGATTTAACATTGTTCCTTATCTATTTCTGCTGAGGGACAAGTTATTTACTCTATTGCCAAGAAAACATGCTATGCCAAATGAGGAATTTTCATTAAATAGAACAAGAAATGCTGGAAATACTCAGCAGGTCTGGCAGCATCTGTGGAGAGAGAAGCAGAGCTAATGTTTCAGGTCAGTGACCCTTCTTCAGAACAGAAGGGTCACTGACCTGAAACGTTAACTCTGCTTCTTTCCCTCTCCACAGATGCTGCCAGACCTGCTGAGTATTTCCAGCATTTCTTGTTTTTATTTCAGAATTCCAGCATCCGCAGTATTTTGCTTTTATTTTAGAGGAATTTTAATTCATCAGTTGGAAACTTACACTAAACTTAAACAAAGGAAAGCTGGAATATTTACAGACAACTTTTACAAAGACTTGGCTGCAGCTAAAATTGGCCGCCACCATTTGAACACCGTGCACATTCCAGGGCATCAAAGAGGAGACACATGTCTAATTAGCCCGTACCCAAAACAATGACTTGCTCTATTGACTGAACTACCTGAGATTGTTTTAATGAAACATTCAAAGCCATCCTGGGACATGAACACTGAAAGGGTGAACCGCTCCAGGTGTAAACATCAACACCATGAGGCCCGAGAGCCTGAAATTCCTAAACTTGAATCTCATTAGAAGGTACCAGAGAATACACAGAGGCAGTCATGTGACCGTCTGTCCATCTCTGTGAAAGCTGAGAGTTTCCCTTGGACAGCACAGACAAGCCAGAGACTCAAACTGTGCAGAAGCCAGAAGGGCTGTCTCTCTCTCTCTCCAGAAGGCCTTGTGGGGTGTACGAAGCCTAGCTGTTAGTTGCTAGATCCATGACAAAGACCCGGGAAGGACACCCTGTGCTCAACTGTCTCCAAGAACAACTATCAACCCAGAACGTCAGGATCACGACCTCAACTGGAAGACAACTGAATCATCCAAACTCTCAGACTGCGTGTTGACTTTTTTCTTAAATTTGTTCCGGGCTCCAACCACAAATCTATTCCTCATCACTCTGTAATCCGTGTGTGTGCGCACGAGAAAAAGTAGAATATTTTTATTTAGATTGGGTTTAGATTGTTAAGTATAATCAACACCTTTTTTTCTTGTTTAAACTCAAGAAAACCTGTCTAATTGGCTCTTCAACGATCACAACAAAGGCAAAAGGTAAAACATACAATGAAGTGGTAAGCACATCCACTGTTTAGAAAGGAATAAACCCTGTTGCTGTCAAATAAGAGGAAGGACAAGAGGGGAGCCTTTTGACCCCCTCCTTGGCTGGCTGGAACATTATGTACTGCAGTCCCATCCAATTCATGTCATTGCTGACAGACCTCGACCACCTGCTCCCATGCAGCACTGATGCACAGGACTTAAGAGATCCTTCTGTTGTCATTTTAGGCTAACGTGGAAATTCGGATCAATAGTTACTTATGTGAGAAACTGTTTGCTCAGATGCTTCTCTACACAACAGTTGCAAAAAGGAAAGCACTAACCTTGGTGAAAACAATTTCCACACATGCATTCACTCCTTTGCGTGCTGCGCCTCCTGTTCCCTCCCCTTCCCCTTTTAGTAACTAAATGCACCTTGCTATCAGCTTCAGACCATCAGATCTCACTAAATTGTAAACCATTTTAAAAATGAACTGACAGGCCAGTTCAATTTTCCTTGCTATACCAGCTTAAATGCACACGCAACTAAATTTTCTTTTCGGTATGTAACAGTTAATACAGTACATGTTATTTGTAGCATGTTCCTGGTTAGGTTCTGGTCCACTAGATTCACTAAAGCAATGTAAAGGAAACATTTTACTGGAGAAACTCTGCAATGTAGTCTTACTGTACCTAAAAGCAGGTTCTTACCTGAAACTTCTCTCTCTTCTCTACTGCATACTTTCCCCATTTTTCTAGTTCTGCCTGGAGATTCTCCACATGCACCTGAAACAGATAGATAGATTATAGACATTTTGTGACTCAGTAGTACAAATTATAATACAAAGGGAGGGGGCAGGGGAATTTCATCCTTTCTTTTTGGTCAGAGTTGAGCTGCAGTAACATATGACATGTTTTGGGGAAAAGATTCATGGGGGTGGGGAGAAGAGAGAACAGTCACAAATTAGGTCCAATTTTGGAGCAGAAAACATTTCAGAATTACTACTTTGTTTTGCACTTTACATGCCCAATAACGTGTACACAGTTTTTAGGTGAAAAAGAACCCGATTCAGATGTGCAGCTCTCCTTATTTAGAAGGTCTTACAAAAAGGGTGGATTAATTGAAGGAATAGGGAATCATTTAAAATATTGCTACCTTAAACAGAGAGAGAGAGAGAGAGAGAGAGAGACACACACACACACACACAGTCTGGCCATAAAGTTTGTATGGCATCTGTCCTAACAATTATGTTTCCAGACTTATTCTCCTTTCCCAAATCCCTTCCTGGGATACATTTTCACAAGTGGCAAATCGCCCTCAAACTGCATCCAAATGGACAAACAGCATTAGCAAACTATCCAACTGTGAAGCAGATCAAAGCCAATTCCATCCTCCCCACTTTTGCTGTGGATTTATTTCTAATACTCACTGCCCACAAACTAAAAAGCTTAAGCACAAAAAGAAAATCCATCTTACCATTGTGTCCTTTCGACATGCATTCTTCTGCTCATGGTCTTCAATTATTTTATTAGCTGAAACTGAGAAACAGAAATAAGCAAAAGTTGAGAACAGATGTATGGCACAATCTGAACTGCAGCCTAAAATGCCAAATCTCTTGCATTACAGAAAATTTAGCTATGTACATTATGAAGATGCTTCTATATTTAAGCAATTTTTTGAATACTCATTTAAATCGTGGAGGGGGATTCATTGAAAGGCTGAAGATTTCATAAATACTGGACTTTCCTTTGTTGTTGACAGTTCACTGAAAGGACTCAGATGTTGTCTGAAAAGAACCTTTGCTGGAAATCACATGCTTTGAGCTCAGTAAACAGAAACCTTGGTGACCCGAGGAAGATGTTTATAGGTAAGCCACATGTCAAGGTTTATGGAGGTCAGCAGGTTAACTTTGTTTGTGGTTTCACTTCTGAGATATTGTTCTGGTTCAACTGGGGTGTGAACTGTTTCAGATAGTTGGTGTCTTGCCTGCCGAGTAAAAAGAAACTACCCAGCTCACCTCTTTCTCTACCTCTTTGAAGAAACCCTGCAAAGATCCAGTGTGGGAGAGCTAAAATCCCTGGTGCTGCATCTCTTCAGAGGAGCTGGTAAAACCTGCCAGATTAATTCTCAACACCGCCTACAAAGACCTGTTTTAGAAAAGATCCCGGTGACCTGTCTCTGTATACCTGGACGCCAGACCAAAAGGAACCACTGACTTCCTTCCATATCTTCTCTCTTTTCTTCAAGAATTAGCAAGTATTTGGCAAAGTTTTTTTTTGTCTTTTTTTGTAACAGACCTCTGCAGAGAGGATTTCTGGTTTTTTTCTCTCCAGTGTGCATGGTATTTAAAAAGGGAGTTTTCATATTTCAATCTGTGTGTTAATGCTTCACTTTTTTATTGGCTAAGTCTTGTTTGATAAACTGAATTCTGTTTTTCATTAAAAAAACCTGCTTGGCATATTTTATTTTGGGATAATGAGTAGGGTATATTATTGACTGCATTAGTAACTGGGTTAACGTTTAAATATATGTTGTGACTTGTAGAGAAGTGGAACTAGAAAAGACAGTGCACTCCTCCCACCTCAGTCATAACATGTTCCAGTTCAAGAAAAGAATCAATTCAGGAAAGCGGAAGCAGCAGTCTCACTCTGGAGGGGAATGAGACGATGCCAGCCATCAGTTGAATGTGTGGAGATTTCTTGTCAATCCTGGTCTGTTTGAAGGTCCATGTACAGAGAGGTAATAACACTGTGCTTATGTGGCCATCAAAACTAGTTATGATATAAATGCACTATGGCTACATTCAGAAAAAGGAAACAGACTTGAGATTTACACCTGACTAGTATGATTTTATGATACTCTAACACAAAAGGTAAATCAACCTAATTTTCAACAGATTTAGCTATGACCCCCCCCTCTAAAGTTTATCAGAGAATGAGACAGGCTGATCTGACCCTACTCTTAATTTTGCCTCTCTTTATTTGGTTATCCTGCCCTTTAATCTTACACTGCTGGGTAACCAAATCAAGGCAAAAAGACCACCAGGCAATCATTTTATTGAGTACAAGTGCCTGTAAAATCAGAAGTTGTAAAACACTTGTCTGCATTTCAAGCTGAAGAGTTTAAGTTATTGCTGTGTAATACTTTTACTAGAAACAGAGTATGAGCACAAGTATTATCACAACATTGCGATTGTGTGGCATGACAATACATGTACATCTTGAAAACAAATTCACATTACATGCTGGTTTCTGTCAAGTCCAACTTAAGCAGCAGCAACCAATTTGTGTACATGCTGATTTCAACATGAATTATAGCTTTTTCATGTCCTTGTAGTGACAATTACAGACTTGGTCAGCCTTACCAGGATCAATCAGGTTTGTCTCCAGTACGATCATGCAGTTCTGTAACCTCTTGCTCATTGCTTCCTTCTCAGATTGCATTTTCTCTGTCTTAACCATTAACTCGTTTGTCTTGTCCTATTAAAGATAAGTGGACTGATAGTTAAATAGAAATAGTACAGCAGGGGTTGAAATATGGGCAATTAAGGAGTTGGCACTCTGGTCACATGGATATTCTTTTTACAAATCTAAAACTCTAAACTATTTGCTACAGTACAAAAGTAAAATGCTGTAAATCTGAAATAAAAACAGAAAATGCTGGTCAGGCAGCATTTGTGGAGAGAACACCAAAGTTAATGTTCCAGGTTGAAGACCTTTTATCAAAACTACTAAAAGTTAGAGATTTAACAGGTTTAAAAAAAAAGCAGAATCAGGGAATAGGGGAACAGAAAGGAAATAACAAAAAAAGGGACAATCTATGATAGGGTGGAAGGCAGGAGCTGCGAGTATTTACAGCATGCATTTTCTGTTTTTATTTATTACAGTATCTTGACCAAGAATACGCCATGTAGAACCATGGGAAGGAATTTCCTCAAGTAAGCACCATTATGTTCTTGAAAGTGTGATTTTCTGAAACATACTTTTCCTGCAATTCCATGTTTGAAACTACCTAATCAGGTTTATATCCCTGCCATAGCATGGAAATGCCCCTAATCAGTCACAAACAACATCCTACCTACCTGCGTGCCCTGACCCTCTTCAACCCCTTGAAGCCTTTGACACGGTCGACTGTTATTTTTGGTCACTGCCACAAACTCTGTACCCTTTCCACTTATTCTATTCCCCTCCCAGGACCCTGTTTCAGGTTGGACCAGATGGCTCGCAACCTGGCATCCTATCTGAATTTCTGATCTTGTATATCCTCTCAATCACAGACTGCCTATTTCTCACCTGTTGCTGAAGTTTTCAACCATGCCTGTGTCACCTTCTGACTAGACTGTTCCATTGATCTCCTGGCTGGTGTTGCATCTGTAAATTTCAGCACATCCAAAACTCTGCTGCCAATATTTTATCACACCAAATCCCACTTACCCAGCAGCTCATTCTCACCGACCTATATTGGCACTTGGTCCCCAATACTTAAATGTGGTACATCTGCAACTAGTAACTTGCTTCAGGCTCAAGAATTTCCTGAATTGGCTTTGGGTGTCTCTTCCCACCAGCAAGAGGTAGTATTATAATATAAATATCACAGTACTATTGAAGCACCATCCTTTTGGCAACTGCTGTATCTGGGAGGTCATCAGGGAACACGATTACCAGATTAACAGGTTATGTTTTAGTATCATGGTGGAGGACCAATAAAACAAAACAAAGCACAGCACAGAACTACTTAGTGCAACAGTTGAAAGGAATGCACTGGTTAAACATTTGAAATTAATCAAGCAATGCGCGAGGGGGCGCGAGACAGGGGATTGATTTCCTGTCCGTACTCAGTGAGTTGCTCTCAGGCAAGGCCACAAGAGGCCTCCAAATTCAAGCAATCTACCACCATTCATTCTCTTGGTCCACACACAAATATTCACTTGGGCCGGACCGGGCCGGAGCCTTCAGGATTAGTGTCACCAGCAGCCAGAGCCGCTATGGGGTCACATCGGAGCTGGAACCAGAGCCTCAGTGCCCGGACTGTGCGACGATGAGCGCGTGGCCCTCTTGTTCTCGGACCAGGGATGGTCCACATGCAAGCAATTACACCCCCTCGCACCCACTTCCCCGCCGCCACCACCCCCCCCAAACACCTCCCCCCCTCTGGAACATCAGAAGTGTGTGTCCTGGCCTGTTGGAAGACCTTACACAAATCGATGACTCTCGGAAGATCGCCATCATTAACAACGAGCTCAGTAGACTCAATGTGGACATTGCAGCACTTTAGGAGACACGCTCTCTTAGTGATCCGCTCACAGGGAGGCAAGACTACACCTTCTGCTGGCAGGGTAGGGATCCTGAAGAACCAAGACAGCATGGAATGGGCTTCGCCATTAGAAACTCTTTGCTCAGCATGATAGAGCCTCCTTCAAATGGCTCAGAACGCATACTGTCCATCCGACTGCTCACCGCCTCTGGCCCAGTACACCTACTCAGCATCTATGCTCCAACACTCTGCTCCCAACCTGAAGTTAAAGACCAGTTCTATGAGGAACTCCATAATATCATATCATTAATAGTATTCCTAATACTGCACATTTGTTCCTGCTGGGGGACTTTAATGCCAGGGTCGGGGCTGACCATGACTCATGGCCCCCCTGCTTTGGGCGATATGGCATTGGAAGGATGAATGAGAATGCAGAGACTGCTAGAGTTGTGTACCCATCAGCCTCTGCATCACCAACTCATTCTTTCTAACAAGGTTAAACTTGTGTCACCAGGTTTCATGGAGACACCCAAGATCACATCGTTGGCACCAGCTGGACCTCATAGTCACAAGGCGAGCCTCTATAAACAGTGTTTAAATCACACGCAGCTTCCACAGTGCGGACTGCAACACCGACCACTCCCTGGTGTGCAGCAAAGTTACACTCGAACCAAAGAAGTTACATCAAGCAGAAGGGCCACCCGCGCATCAACTCGAACAGAATTTCTTACCCACAGCCGTCACAAAAGTTTCTCAATTCACTTGAAAAAGCCCTTCAAAACACTCCTGCAGGGGATGCAGAGAACATGTGGGCCCACATCAGAGACGCTATCTATGACTCAGCAATGACCACTTTTGGCAAACGTGAGCAGAAATCAGACTGGTTTCAATCTCATTTTGAAGAGCTGGAACCTGTCATAGCCGCTAAGCATACTGCACTGTTGAACTACAAGAAAGCCCCCAGCAAGTTAACATCCTTAGCACTTAAAGCAGCCAAAAGTACCGCACAAAGAACAGCCAGGCGCTGTGCAAATGACTACTGGCAACACCTATGTAGCCGTATTCAGCTGGCCTCAGACACTGGAAACAGAGGAATGTATGATGGCATTAAGAGAGCTTTTGGGCCAACCATCAAGAAGATCTCCCCTCAAGTTTAAATCAGGGGAAATGATCACTGACCAATCAATGCAAGCAAATGGACCGCTGGGTGGAGCACTATCTAGAACTGTACTCCAGGGAAAATGATATCACTGATCCACCCTCAATGCAGCCCAGTCTCTGCCAGTCATGGATGAGCTGGACAAACAGCCAACAAGATTGGAGCTCAGTAACGCCATCGAAGCCCCTGGAAAGGACGGCATTACCCCTGAAATAATCAAGACTGCCAAGCCTGCTATATTCTCAGCCCTCCATGAACTGCTTTGCCTGTGCTGGGATGAGGGAGCAGTACCACAGGATATGCGCGATGCCAATATCATCACCCTCTATAAGAACAAGGGTGACCATGGTGACTGCAACAACTACTGTGGAATCTCCCTGCTCAGCATAGTTGGGAAAGTATTCGCTTGAGTCGTTGTAAATGGACTCCAGAAACTGGCTGAGCGTGTCTGCCCTGAGGCACAGTGTGGCTTTCGAGCAGAGAGATCCACCATTGACATGATGTTCTCCCTTCGCCAGTTACAGGAGAAATGCCGCGAACAGATACATCTACATTGCCTTCAAAGATCTCACCAAAGCCTTTGGCCTCGTCAGCAGACGTGGTCTCTTCAGACTATTACCAAAGATCGGATGTCCACCAAAGCTACTAAGTATCAACTCACTCCATGACAATATGAAAGGCACAATTCAGCATAGCGGTGCCTCATCAGATCCCTTTCCTATCCTGGGTGGCGTGAAACAGGGCTATGTTCTTGCACCTACACTGTTTGGGATCTTCTCACTGCTGCTCTCGCATGCGTTTAAGTCTTCAGAAGAAGGAATTTTCCTCCACACAAGATCAGGTGGCAGGTTCTTCAACCTGCCCGTCTAAAAGCGAAGACCAAAGTATGGAAAGTCCTCATCAGGGAACTCCTCTTTGCTGACGATGCTGCATTAATATCTCGCACAGAAGAGTGTCTGCAGAGACTCATCGACAGGATTGCGGCTGCAATTTGGCCTAACCATCAGTTTCAAGAAAACTAACATCATGGGACAGGATGTCAGAAATGCTCCATCCATCAATATCGGCGACCACGCTCTGGAAGTGGCTCAAGAGTTCACCTACCTGGGCTCAGCTATCACCAGTAACCTGTCTCTCGATGCCGAAATCAACAAGCGCCTCCTCAGATACTGAAGCAGTCCGTGTAGAAATGCAGCAAGACCTGGACAATATCCAGACTTCGGCTGATGTTTGGCACAAATGTTACTTGCCACTTAAGTGCCAGGCAATGACCATCTCCAGCGAGAGAGAATCTAACCATCTCCCCTTGACATTTAATGGCATTACCATTGCTGAATCCCCCACTATCAACATCCTAGGGGCTACCATTGACCAGAAACTGAACTGGAGTAGCCATATAAATACCATGGCTACAAGAGCAGGTCAGAGGCAAGGAATCCTGTGGCGAGCAACTCACCTCCTGACTCCCCAGAGACTGCCCATCAAGGCACAAGTCAGGAGTGTGATAGAATACTCTCCACTTGCTTGGATGGGTGCAGCTCCAACATTTAAGCTCGACACCATCCAGGACAAAGCAGCCCGCTTGATTGGCACCCCATCCACCATCGCCACACAGTGGCAGCAGTGTGTACCATCTACAAGATGCACTACAGCAATGCACCAAGGCTCCTCAGACAGCACCTTCCAAACCCACGACCTCTACCAACTAGAAGGACAAGGGCAGCAAATGCATGGGAACACCACCACCTGCAAGTTCCCTTTCGAGGCACACACAATCCTGACTTAGAACTATATCGCACTTCCTTCATTGTCAGTGGGTCAAAATCCTGAAACTCCCTTCCTAACAGCACTGTGGGTGTACCTACCTCACGTGGACTGCAGCGGTTCAAGAAGGCAGCTCACCACCACCTTAAAGGCAAATAGGGTTGGGCAATAAATGGTGGCCAAGCCACTGACGCCCACATCCCATGAATAAATAAAAAAGGCATCTGCTGCTATGTCCAGACTGGCCAAGAGGGTTGGGAAAATGGCGCACTGACACAGAACACAAAATTCCACGTGTTTCAAGCATGTGCACTCAGTACCTTGCTCTACGGCAGCAAGGCCTGGACAACGTAGGTCAGGCAAGAGCAACGTCTCAACGCATTCCATCTTCGCCGTCTCCGGAGAATCCTTGGCATCAGGTGGCAGGACCGTATCTCCAACACTGAAGTCCTCGAGGCAGCCAACATCCCCAGCATATACGCCCTACTGAGCCAGCAGCGCTTGAGATGGCTTGGCCATGTGAGCCACATGGAAGCTGGCAGGATCCCTAAGGACGCATTGTACAGCGAGCTAGTCATTGGTATCAGACCCACCGGCTGTCCATGTCTCCACTTTAAAGACATCTGCAAACACGACAAGAAGTCATGCAACATTGACCGCAAGTTGTGGCAGTCAGTTGCCAGTGATCGCCAGAGCTGGCGGACAGTTATAAAGGCGGGGCTAAGGAGAGGCGAGTTGAAGAGACTTAGCAGTTGGCAGGAAAATAGACAAGTGTAAGGAGAGAGCCAACTGCGTAACAACCAATTTTATCAGCAGCGCCTGTGGAACAGTCTGTCACTCTAGAATTGGCCTTTAGAAGTGTTCCCAGGTGCTGCTCCACAAACCACTGACCACTTCCAGGCACTTACTCATTGTCTCTCGAGACAAGGTGGCCAAAGAAAGGGTACAGGACTGCCGGAGACAGTTCAACTGAAAAACAAGCATTAGCAGCTGCAGGAAAGGGGTCCAAAAATAAATAAATAAATAGGTAAAAAATTAAATCACAGTAACTCCTGCTCAGATTGCAGGACTGTTTTTATTGCTGTAATATTACTTGCAGCTACTAAAACATTAACAATTTAAATTGAAGTGTAAAAGCAACTTCTGCTTGACTGATTTTAGCTTCCATTAAAACTAGGCATTTAAAGACTCACTAAATAAATAGTAAAACTGCTTGTTACCATTTCTTCACAAATGCTTTCAGTCCTTCACTTGTTGCTCACTCATGAAAGAAATGAGTCACTCTCTCCTTCAAGAGATCATGAAAAGAAAGTTGGACAAAAAAAATCTAAGAATTCACTGTTCTTATCTAAGAAGTAGTTTGTCCTTCTCTTAACCCGGATAAAGAAGCAGGTTTTAGCATTCAAAATATCAGTTAACTCAGCATAGGCCGGGAGTCAAATCTGAGATTTTGTATTCTGAAGGACTCAATATTACAGGCAGTAGTTCCTTTACTGTTAGGAAATGAAGAGTGATCTCATTTTGTGGGATTGCTTGACAGCTTTTGGCATAGTCACAGCTCAATGACATTGATAGCTTTAGAAAGTGATCAAACCCAAAACTTTACATTTCCAACTAAGGGCAACAACAAATTCTTTCATAAATTCAGGTTATTTTTGGCAAGTGTTTCAGAATTAAACTGGAATAAACATTCCCATATAGGAGGAAATCTTACCTTTGCCGTCTTCAGTTCCTGCTTTAACTGCTGCTGGGCAACTTCCAAGAGTTGATTTTGGTCTCTAAGCTCTGCTTCAATCACTATCAGAGCCATGTATCTGATGAAAAACAGATCAGACTGAGGAATGCAGAAATCTCAAACATACACCAATAGGATCTCAATGGCCAAGGAAGCCAACTGCCTCCGTATTAGTACAGCTCTCAGCTTTTAAATAAATTTGCAACGACTCAGTGCTGTTAGTTACACACAAATTGCTTTGTTTAGTTCCACTCAATTCCTTCTCTTTCAGGTACCTTTTTAAAGCAATTGAGAAAGCAAACTAAAGAGTTGAGGTCGATAGTGGAAGACACCAAAGTTAAGGACAGTAAAGGGGAAAAGCAAATTAGATGTTGCCAAGTTATGGTTGTAAGACCCTGTAAATTGAAGGAAAGACCTGGGGAGATATAGTTTTATATCCCTAGAAAGAACAAGTTAGAATAAGTGATCTTGATTTTACTGCCCGACCCAAGAGGTTGGGCAGGGTAGGGTATACCTATTTGTAGCTGTGCGTGTCAGCCCTGACTCAGTTGGCAGCACTCTCACCTGAGTCAGAGGTTGTGGGTTCAAATTCCGCTCCAGGACTTGAGCACAAAAATCAAGGCCGACACTCCAGTGCAGTTCTGAGAGCATTGCACTGTTGGAGGTGCCATGTTTCGATCAGCCATTAAACTGAGGCTCCATCTGCCCCCTTAGGTGGGCACAAGAGATCCCACGAAGCTATTTTGAAGTGGAGCAGGGGAATTATCCTTGGTGTCCTGGCCAATACTTATCCTTCAAACAACATCACAAACACAGATTATCTTGTCATTATCATATTGCTGTTTGTGGGGACTTCTTGTATGCAAATTGGCTGCTGCATTTTTTACATTACACTTTAAAAGTATTTTATTGGCTGTAAAGCACTTTGGGACCTCCTCTGGTCACGAAATGCAAGTTTTCTTTCCCCCAAAAGGAAATGTGGAAGAACAGCACACATTCTCCCCCAAATTGTCTAAAAATCACAGGTACAAACCCAAACTCTTCAACTTCATGGCCTCTTCCACCACCACTTACAGTGCACCAAGAATCAGTTGCACTGTCAAAGTGGCGCAGTGGTTAGCACCGCAGCCTCACAGCTCCAGCGACCCAGGTTCAATTCTGGGTACTGCCTGTGCGGAGTTTGCAAGTTCTCCCTGTGTCTTCGTGGGTTTCCTCCGGGTGCTCCAGTTTCATCCCACATGCCAAAGACTTGCAGGTTGATAAGTAAATTGGCAATTAGCAATTGCCCCTAGTATAGGTAGGTGGTAGGGAAATATAGGGACAGATGGGGATGTGGTAGGAATATGGAATTAGTGTAGGATTAGTATAAATGGGTGATTGATGGTCAGCACAGACTCGGTGGGCCAAAGGGCCTGTTTCAGTGCTGTATCTCTAAACTAAACTATTAACCCATCTAATTTCCCTATAACATCAGCAGTTTCTTTATTGGAGGGTGCCAGCTATTGCATGCATTAAATGCACACAGTTCAAGTTTGTCAAAAGCCAAAGACTCACTTTTCCATATCAGCACGAGTCATCCTAGATAATGGGGGCATTTTCTTTCTGAAAAAGAAAAAAGGCATTAAACAGCCATCCATAACTATGATATATTGTTCAACATACTAGAACAAGCATTTTAGTCAGAAGAATTTGCTTCTGGAGCAATTGTGAAAGAGACAAATATACCAAAGCACATCAGTAAGTCACTTTCAAAAATGCCAAGACCTTCCAAAACCACAACTATCCCAGTATTTATTAGCCAAAAAAGGATAGCCAAAGTCATTATACCAACATCAGAAGATTTTAAATGTTCAACTGCACCAGGACTAAGCATGCAAGCAGCACATAGAACCATAGAAAAAGTATAGCACAGAAGGCCATTCAGCTCATCGTGTCTGCACTGGATGAATAAACTATCCGCCCAAACTAATCCCACCTTCCAGCACCTGGTCCCCAGCCCTGCAGATTACAGTACTTCTGGTACATGTTAAAAGAATTGAGGGTCTCTGCCTCCACCACCATTCCTGGCCATGAATTCCAGACATCTACCACCCTCTGGGTGAAAAAGTTTCCTCTCATATCCCCTCTAATCCTTCTACCTATCACCTTAAATCTGTGCCCCCTGGTAACTGACCTCACCGACAGGGGAAACAGGTCCTTCCTGTCCACTCTATCTAGGCCCTTCAATTTTGTACACTTCAATCAAGTCACCCCTCGGCCTCCTCAGTTCCAGGGAAAACAACCCTAGCCTACCCATCTAATCTTTCCTCATAGCTGCAACCTTCAAGCCCTGGCAACATTCTTGTAAATCTCCTCTGGACTCTCTCCAGAGCAATTATGTCCTTTCTGTAATGTGAATAAAGAATGTACAACAATTATAGGTATTAAAGTCAGAGAGTAATTCTGTGAAGTACAATTCCATTAAAATAAAATCTGTAGTGAAAAGGTTGGAGGAGAGTAAAGATATAAGAAATGCATCTGCATTAAAATTATTGCCCTTGTTAGGGATCAAGAGTAAGTAAGGAATCCATTTAGCCCCAAGGCTAAAAGTCTGCAGAATTGTGTGACCTCTGAAGACTACACTGTCAAACAGCCAGAGGTTAAACAATATATTTAGATTTAGATTAGATTAGAGATACAGCACTGAAACAGGCCCTTCGGCCCACCAAGTCTGTGCCGAACATCAACCACCCATTATACTAATCCTACACTAATCCCATATTCCTACCAAACATCCCCACCTGTCCCCATATTTCCCTACCACCTACTTTTACTAGGGGCAATTTATAATGGCCAATTTACCTATCAACCTGCAAGTCTTTTGGCTTGTGGGAGGAAAACGGAGCACCCGGAGAAAACCCATGCAGACACAGGGAGAACTTGCAAACTCCACACAGGCAGTACCCAGAATCGAACACGGGTGCCTGGAGCTGTGAGGCTGCGGTGCTAACCACTGTGCCACTGTGCCGTCCAACTTGAGCCTTCTTAATTCATGCATGATTGAAGAATTTTTCTACATCATAATGGGTGCAACCCATGTTTCGTTTAACCTCACACCAGCAGCTTCTGCTGGGCCATGGGTGACATTTAAAGAGCTTAAACTTATTGATAAAGATTGGTACACGTTAGTGCAAAGTGTATGAAGTAACAGTTAGAAATACATCAAAAAGGCAAGATTGTAATGCAAGGTTGGAAGGTGAAGCAGGAGGAGATCTAGAAAGTGGAGCTCTGACTGTCGTGAGGCGGGTTGCCTCACATCCTTTAAAAAGTACCTGGATGAGCACTTGGCATGTCATAACATACAATGCTATGGGCCAAGTGCTGGCAAATGGGATTAGGTAGACAGGTCAGGTGTCTTTAATGCATCGGTGCAGACTCGATGGGCCGAAGGGCCTCTTCTGCACTGTATTATTCTGTGATCTTCGACAGCAAAGAATTGCTGTGTGTTTCAGGGTGCTGTCTGCAAGTATGTTCTATTAACTCTTAAACTTGACTCCTACAACTAGAAATCTCATTTCTGGTATGTAAACAAGGACTGCAGGGTCCTTCATAAAACTAGGACAGACACAGGCTATGCTGCAATGCCTCAACTTGTGCGAGTGCTTGTCAAGACTCATGGTCTGGACGCATGAAGAATGACCAGTTGGGCAAAGAGCAATAAGCATCTATGGAAACATCTCAAAAAGAATCAAGATCTTCAGGAGAGAAAATTATTGCATTGCTCCAAAAAGACATGGCACTTATTTGCAATATGATTTAATCTTTGTTCAGTGAAGATCTGCAGATTTTTTTTAGTTGATGTTGGGAAATCTACAGATACTACATTGTGATTTCTTTCCAAAAAAAAAGTTAAATTTGAACTTTATTTTTAAAAAGAAATTCTCTCAGTTTATGGACTGCATGACAAGGAGGGCAGAGGGTGGGATGTGTGACTTGCTCCTGAACAATGATTTACTAACAGTTAGTGGCCAGCATTTTGGAAGATGCACAGCAATATGACAATTTCTCCTTTCCTTACACGGGAAAGTGATGTTTGCTCAATTTTCCCACATCTGAAGCCCCCAGGTAGTCAATAGAATGGGGAAATAACAACGAATTATTTTGCTTTTTGTAAGACGTTCCCTTATAAAATAAAATTTTCACGGGCTCCCTCAGATGGCATTGCGGCTAACAGCAGTGACCAATGTAGTTCCAGCAACCAGAAGTTCATAGTTTTGCTGTGTTAGATGGTCTCATGTGAGACAGCAAAAATTAAATGGTTCTGGTTCAGCCTCAGTAATCAATGATTCTGGACAGGGAGATGCTGGGGTGGGGCACATGTACATGCATGCAAGGCAGGGGTGATGGATGAGGGCACTTGCATGTGGGGGGCCAGACAAGATTGTGCATGCGCACACTCTTCCTTCCCCATCATCCTCCCACGCAAGTCCATCAGTGGATTCCAACTGCAGTTTCACCCATCATGCTTTGAAACCACCCAGGATCACAGGTATCTCCGAGAAATACAACGTTCCTCGGACTGCTACTCTCGCCGCATCCTGAGATCTACACTCAGTGCTATGCGCCGCCATATGCACACACTGGACCTCTCTCTCCAGCAGCACCGTCTCACCTTATCTCAAATCTGTTCTACTCCGCAGTTTCATCTCATCTTACGTCTCATCCGACGCATTAACAAAAAACTTTTTTTCTTCCTTTCAGGTGTTAAGGAACGCAAGCTCCAGCAGCTGATGGGGACTAATGCCCCTCCAGATCCTCCTTCCGCTTCACTTCCCTCTGACCCCACCCCTTCTGATCTGACCCCTTGCCGTGTATTCACTATACCCTCTGACCTCCCCCTCTCTGATGCTGAGCGTTCTGTACTCAGCAAAGGACTCAGCTTTATCCCCTTACGCCCCCACCTCAATGAATTTCGCGCTCGGCATGACGTTGAGCTCTTCTTCCGTCGCCTCCGCCTCCGGGCTCACTTCTTTGACCAGGAGTCCTCCCCCCGACCAGCAGACCCATTCACCCGCCTCCAGTATTCTCCCTCTACCTGGACCCCTCACCCTGGCCTCTTACCCGCTCTTGATCTCTTCATTGAAAACTGTCGGCGAGACATTGGTCGTCTCAATTTCTCTGCCCCCCTCACTCACTCTAACCTGTCTCCCTCTGAACTTGAGGCACTCCGTTCTCTCAGGTCTAACCCCGACATGGTCATCAAACCTGCAGACAAGGGTGGTGCTGTTGTTGTATGGCGTACCGACCTCTACCTTGCAGAAGCTCAACGCCAACTCACAGACACCTCTTCCTACCTCCCTCTGGACCATGACCCCACCACCGAACATCAAGCCACCGTCCAAAGGACTGTCACTGACCTCATCTCCTCTGGAGATCTTCCCTCTACAGCTTCCAACCTCATAGTCCCGCAACCCCGGACAGCCCGCTTCTATCTCCTTCCCAAAATCCACAAACGGGACTGTCCCGGCAGACCCATTGTGTCAGCCTGCTCCTGCCCAACTGAACTTATTTCTTCCTATCTAGACTCTATCTTTTCTCCGCTGGTGCAGTATCTTCCCACCTACATCCGTGACTCTTCTGACGCCCTACGTCATTTTGACAATTTCCAGTTTCCTGGTCCCAACCGCCTCCTCTTCACTATGGACGTCCAATCGCTCTACACCTCCATCCCCCACCAGGATGGTTTGAGGGCTCTCCGCTTCTTCCTGGAACAGAGGCCCAACCAGTCCCCATCCACCACCACCCTCCTCCGCCTGGCTGAACTTGTTCTCACATTGAACAACTTCTCCTTCAACTCCACGCACTTCCTTCAAGTAAAAGGTGTCGCTATGGGTACCCGCATGGGTCCTAGTTATGCCTGTCTTTTTGTGGGATATGTCGAGCATTCTTTGTTCCAGTCCTACTCAGGCCCCCTCCCCCAACTCTTTTTCCGGTACATTGATGACTGTATCGGTGCCGTTTCCTGCTCCCGCCCCGAACTCGAAAACTTTATCAACTTTGCTTCCAATTTCCACCCTTCTCTCACCTTTACATGGTCCATCTCTGACACTTCCCTTCCCTTCCTTGACTTCTCTGTCTCCATCTCTGGGGATAGGTTGTCTACCAATATCCATTATAAGCCCACTGACTCCCACAGCTACCTCGACTACACTTCTTCACACCCTACCTCCTGTAAGGACTCCATTCCATTCTCCCAGTTTCTCCGTCTCCGACGCATCTGCTCCGATGATGCTACCTTCCATGACGGTGCTTCTGATATGACCTCCTTTTTCCTCAACCGAGGATTTCCCCCCACTGTGGTTGACAGGGCCCTCAACCGTGTCCGACCCATTCCCCGCACCTCTACCCTCACCCCTTCCCCTCCCTCCCAGAACCGTGACAGGGTTCCCCTTGTCCTCACTTTTCATCCCACCAGCCTCCATATCCAAAGGATCATCCTCCGCCATTTTCGCCACCTCCAGCGTGATGCCACTACCAGTCGCATCTTCCCCTCCCTTCCCCTGTCAGCATTCCGAAGGGATCGTTCCCTCCGCGACACCCTGGTCCACTCCTCCATTACCCCCACCACCTCGTCCCCGTCCCAGGGCACCTTCCCTTGCAATCGCAGGAGGTGTAATACCTGCCCATTTACCTCCTCTCTCCTCACTATCCCAGGCCCCAAACACTCCTTTCAGGTGAAGCAGCGATTTACTTGTACTTCTTTCAATGTAGTATACTGTATTCGCTGCTCACAGTGTGGTCTCCTCTACATTGGGGAGACCAAGCGCAGACTGGGTGACCGCTTTGCGGAACATCTCCGCTCAGTCCGCAAGCAGGACCCTGAGCTTCCGGTTGCTTGCCATTTCAACACTCCCCCCTGCTCTCATGCTCACATCTCTGTCCTGGGATTGCTGCAGTGTTCCAGTGAACATCAACGCAAGCTCGAGGAACAGCATCTCATCTACCGATTAGGCACACTACAGCCTGCCGGACTGAACATTGAGTTCAATAATTTCAGAGCATGACAGCCCCCCACTTTACTTTCATTTTTCGTCATTTTTAGTTATCTTTTCTTCCTTTTTTTTGCATTCCTTTTTACATTTTTTGCATTTATTTCATTTCATCTTAGTTTGTTCAGTTTGCTTACCCACTTTTTTTCAGGTTGTTTTTCTTCAGGTTTGCACTTGCTGATGTTCTATATTCAGTATATTCACACCTAATCTGTACTAATGCTTTGTCTTTCAAAACACCATTAACATATTGTTTGCCTTTGCTCTGTGACCTTTTGGTCAGCTATGTGGCCTGGTCCAATCTGCACCTTCTCCTTTGTTATCTCTTGCCCAACCCCCACCTCACTTGTTTATAATCTGTGACTTTTCTAATATTTGTCAGTTCCGAAGAAGGGTCACTGACCCGAAACGTTAACTCTGCTTCTCTTTCCACAGATGCTGCTAGACCTGCTGAGTGAATCCAGCATTTCTTGTTTTCCATCAGTTATGACTGATCCAGAGCAGGTCCTGACTTAAGGCTCACACCAGAAATTTTTGAGCTATTCACGAGGGCAGAGTAGCCGAGGTGGTTTCCTGTTTCCCTCTTCATGGATTTTATCTGCAGAGTACTGTCTCTTAGGTGGGCTGCAACAAGGCTGAAGAGCCCCAACTAATCATAGGATGCCACCCTCATCCACTGGATGCAAGTACCCCCAATATACACCATCCAAGCATGTAGAGTCAGGGCTCCAATCTCCATTTGCCAGGGCTATCTGTAGTGGGACCTGAACCCAACCCTTCTGGTTCAAAGGTTGGAATTCTGGTGGGGAGGTGGTGGTATAATGTAAAGGCCTGCTCAGGTCAGGGGAAAAAAAACCCCAGGCCGAACCCGACAGAACTACATCGGACCCGAGCCCGACCCTGCCCAAGACCCTCCATTTTCTCCCCGCACCCAAACCAAGCCCGACCCCATCACCGGATGGTTCACTTTACCTACCTTCCGAGACTGCAGAAAGCTGTAGCATGAGCGCCATGACGTCATAGAGATGCTCACTCGCTCACTCAGAGTTGCCCTCCTTGACGTCCCAGACTCCCAGCTCAAGTAGGTTTTTTTTACTTTTAACACTTACCAGCAAAGCAAAATTCAATACTTAGTGTCCGACCCGGACTGTCAGGTTCGGGTTGGGTAACAGGCCTTTAGCGTAACGGTAATGTTACTAGACTAGTAATCTGGAGCCCAGGCTAATGCTCTGGGGACATGGGCTCAAATCCCATCAGGGCAGATGGGCAAATGTGAATTCAATTAATAAATCTGGAATTAAAATCTAGTCAATGGTGACTACGAAACCAATGTCAATTGTCATAAAACTCATCTGGTTCACTAATGCCCTTTAGGGAAGGAAATCTGGCCTATATGCGACTCCAGAGGTTGACTCTTAAAATGCCCTGAATGGTCTAGCAAGCCACTCAGTTCAAGGGCAATTAGGGATGGGCAATAAATGCTGGTATAGCCAGTGATGCCCACATTCCACAAATGAATAAAAAAAACTGGGCCAGTGGTCACTCAGTCTGGAAGCAAGTACCCCACTGGCTGTCAATGTAGCCATATTCTAGTCTCCATTTACTAGGGCTTGAATCCTTCACCATCTGACCTCAAGGGAATACTACCACCAAACCAAGGCTCATTCCCAGAGATGTAGGAATTAATAAAAAAAAAAAGCTTGGGCCCCTACTTCTGGTAACTAGTGACCTGTGTTGCAAAATGTGTTCCTGCAGCTGTTTATGTCTGCATCATCTTAGGATGCCACTCTCATCCACTGGATGCAAGTACCACCAATAGTCAGAAAGACACTATGCCTGCATCACCGTCTATGCTCACACAAAGGAAGGTATTGAATGATGACTGGCATATGTGGAAGTGTGTCCAATCTCAGATCTCAGTCATAATTTTTTCCCTCTCCCATATGAACACACTAGGCCATTTTATTTTGGAGGGGAGGAAGAGAAAGTGTGGACAAAAATCAGGAAGCTCTGATTAAACTACATACCTGCAGCAGAAATTTTCACCTGCACATAACACTGATTCAAAACATAATTGAGACTTGAAAACTGCAAGATGCTCACTGAAAGCTGGTTGATTGCCTGGATAGCTGTGACACCACTGTGGGCCAACATAGAGCAGCCTCTAGTGATCTGATTAAATAAAACAGCACACTATCATAACTGTATTTTAGAGTCATGTACTCATCAGAATATTTAGGCACTGTTACACATGCACACAGGTAGCTGCACTATAAAACACCAACTTTTATAAGAGCTGCATAAATCTTAGTGAACGTGAAATTGGGTACAAATTAGTGCTGGAAAAATGCTTTAAAAGGAACTGATTTATTTCAATGAATTCCATGCAGTTGGAGAAAGTCGTTCTGCATGTATATGTACACTCTTCTTCCCCAGTCTTCATTCTTACCTTTTGGATTTAGAATATCAAAAAAGGAAACAGGTACAAATAAGAAGGGTAATTGCAAGGGAATGGAGACAGTCAGGACAGCAGCATCCATCCCATTTATAAAGCTGTTAGTATAAAAAGGGACCAGTTTATAAGATCAGTTAATTTACCAAGTTAAAAAAGACTTCAATACCCAATGTATTCATAGATCTTATAATTAATGCCACTGTATAAGACCCTCCCGCCACAGTAGACTGAGGGGCTGGAAACCATGTAAAATCCCTCGGGCTATAAGCGGAATACACAGCAAAATTGTGTATTCGGAACGTTTGACATGGAATAGACTCTGTAAACATAACCTGCAATGGCAAGTGTAATGATGCACCTCATTTAGTGTATTGAAAGAAACTGATCTGTATTGCACTTATGTAATTTGAAGTATGCAATGTAATGTTATGTTACAAATTTTATGAATAAAGTACACTTTTGGAAAAAAGAATTCAGAATTCAGATAACAGGATAGACATTACCTTTTGTTTAAAGCTACTTTACATGGCTTTGAAGTTGCCTCAAACATGACAGCACTGGAAGTTTTGTGTGAAAAATTAAATGTCTGAGGCAAATCTCTCTCAAATTCTGGGAGCTTTGGGGTCACAGGGAGATTTCTCGTTGAAGGCCGCAAGATATGATCTACATTGGGAAAGAAATGGTACAGTAAGTAAACATGAAAAACACCATACCAGCTAACTGTGATAAATTAAAAGCAAATTTTTGAAGCTAGCAACCTGACAACTAATCACTAATTCAAACTCATGGCCTAACCTTCACCAAGTCCTCAACTTATCCATTACCCCTGTGGTAACTCACCTACGTTGACTCCCAGTCCACCAGCGCCTTGTGTTCAATCTCTCCATGGCCCCACACCTCCCCTCTAAATTCTGAAAACTTTTCCTTCACTCCACCACTGGCAGTCATGTCTTCAGTCATCCAGGTCCCAAACTTTGGAACTGCCTCATTAAACCTCTCCTTTAAGGCACATTTGGCCACCCCAGCCAATATTTCCTTCTTTGGTTCAGTGTCAATTTATGTCCTACTGAGCTTCACTATGTTAAAGGGCTTATATAAACACATTGTTATGCAAGGTTATATATGCATAAAAAAGTATTATTAGTGAAGCAGCATTCACAGCCTGTAGCATAAAATGCTGAGTGCAATTAATAGAAGCGGGGAGGGGGGGGGGAGGAAAGGGAAGTGGTGGGAGGAAGCTGTCCTCAGGAGCTTGAATGGATTGAAGAGAGTGGGTTAACAAACAAATTTAGAATGTTCTTATTGAAACACAACAGCCATTTGCTGTTCCATGCTTAATCAAAACTTCTCACTGTCTTTGTAATTTCCCTTACAAACTCCTTATATGCATTGACTTTACCTGTTCTGAGCATCTTGGCAATCGGAGCCTCCAATGGAGGCATAGCAGAATGTATGTCCCTCGGTCGGTAAACAGGTAATCTGGACCGTTGCATCTCTCCAGACAGACAGACAATACTATAGAAATACAACATTGTGAAGAAGAGGGCAGACAGACCAACACAAAGACCCAAACAATTTTGTTGTGTATTCACTGCCAACTTAATCTGACCTGTTTCCATATTGTGTGGCACAGGTTGCACCCACAGTACTCCACAAGCTGATTTACTGATTTAAGTACCAACATCTTCGGTGGCCAAGCAGAGGTCCGATGCATCTCAACAGGGGTGACCCTGCAATCCCACAGTCCAAGTGGGAAGCCATATTTTCAGGGTCAGAGATAGAGCTAAAAGATTTATTCCTGCACACCCTTCAGGCAAAGGATTTCAGAACTACCCCAGAAATTTTTATTAATCCAAAATCCACACAGAATGCCAGCAGGAAAGCTTTGCACTACTCATCCTGCCCGTAAACCACTCCCTTCCCCAGAAATATAGAAGCAGGACACATGTTGAGGTATGGTTCCAACAGTCCTCCAGTTAATGCTTCCACGAGGAGTGTTACGTGAGCAAGCAAGAGTAAACTTTGACTGTGGGGATATGACAGTGAAGCTCAATTCCAGTCAGGCAATAAGGAATGAGAAATGTGGTCAGTTTCCTCTCCCTCCTGCCCATCTGTCTCTCTCCCCACCCTCCTCCCACCATGTGAAGACAATTTTAGTACCCTAACTCATCAGCTCACAAAAAGCACATACTGAACCTGAGACATTTGCTTACAAACAGCAGCAACAAACTTGGCAGAGCATTTATTCTCCGGGACAGAGCCCCCTCAAAAATTAACCACACAAATATAATGGAAAAATTGAATGAAACCTGGAGCAGAGTGCCACTCTGACCTACTCATGCCCATCAATTTAGGTGCGTACATGGATTTAGAGAAAATAAAATTTTCTTAAATGGTTTATCTGAACACTGGAAGAATGCAACTCCAGGTCTATTCCTACAGAAGTACTATTTTCCAAACCTGCATGCTTCCCCCTCCAGAGACATCACTGCCAACAGGTTTGCCCTACGAACCTTCCTGCCAGGTTCCCAATTTTAACCATAAACTCAGCAACCCATATTCCAGTCACTCTCAACCTTGCCACGTCAGGCTTGCAAGCTCTATCATACCAATAAGGCCTTCTCAGATCACTTACCTTGCATCACTCCACTTCTGCCCATATTCGTCTTCCACTCCTCAACCCTACCTCCTTCTGTATCCACCCCTGGAAGAAACTAGCTATCCCCCAATTCACATACAACTGAACTTTCAAAATTCCAACTGTCTACCCTTTTAGCCTTCCATTCGCCACATTTCTTCAGCTACTGATTTACTCAACTGTATCCTAAACTCCACATTTGAGGTCCTAGTCCTCAGTAAAACCATTACTCTCTCACCCTGGCTATTCCCCTGGTTCGACCCTCATCTCCACTCCATTAAGTTTAATGGATTCAGGTTTGAAAGGATAAGGTGGACAACTGGTTTAGCTGTCCACTGCCAGACTGGCTGGACCACAAGAAGCATGAATCGGGTCCTGTTTTCCGCTGCTAAAACTGCTCACTATTCCAGGATCATCCTGGAATGCAAAGATAACATCCAGCTTCTTTTCTCTATTGCAAACAGTCTTCTTAAAGCCCTCTCCAACCCCCACCTTCAACAGTAAGTGCAAGGAGCTCATGGACTTCTTTGTCACCAAGATGGAGACCATTTGATCAGCTGCCTCTGCCACATCTCTCCCTTCCAGTAGAAAGTGGCTTTGAGGTAGAAGACCAGCCACGATCTAGTTGAATGGTGGAGTAGGCTCAAAGGGCTGAATGGCCTACTCCTAGTTCCTAAGTAACTCCTGCCTATCCCTGCACTCTTATCTTTCTTTAGTTTCTTTGACATCTCCCCTCATTACCTCTGAGCTTATCTGATCCACGAAACCCACCTCCTGTTCCCTTGACCCTATTCCCACTAAACTGCTGACCATCCAACATCCCCCTCTGATCCCTCGGTTCACCGATATGAATAACCTCTTCAGGTGTAGTCCCTCTCCTTCAATTCTGCTGTGATCACCCCTCAAACAAAAAAGCCTTGACCCCACTGTTCTTTCCAACTTCTGCCCCACCTCCAACCTACTATTCCTCTCCAAAGTCCTAGAACATGCTGGCACCTCCCAAATCTGCACCTGGAACTCATGTATGAATCTCTCCAATCATGTTCCTACCAATGCCACAGTACCTAACTAGCTCTTAAGAACACAAATGACAGCCTATATGGCTATGACAAAGGTAAACTATCCTTTCGCATCGTTTCTGCAGCCTGTGACATGGTTGACCATGCCACCCTCCTCCAATGCCTCTCCATTGTCATCCAGCTGGGCTGTACTGCTCTTCCATTCTTGTCTGATCATAGCCAGAGAACCAATAGCAATGGCTATTCTTTCTACTCACACACTGTTAGCTCTGGTGACCCCAAAGATCTATCCTTGTCTCCCCATTTCTCATCGACATGCTGCCCCTTGGCGACATCATATGAAAGCACATGTACTCCGAAGATACCCAGCTCTACTTCACCATACCTCTCTCAACTCCTCCACTGTTGCTAAATTATCAGACTCCTTATCTGACACCCAATACTAGATGAGCAGAAATTTCCTCCAATTAAATATTGGGAAGACTGAAACCATTGTTTGTTTTTGGTCCCCACTCCAAACTCAGTTCCCTAACTACTGACTCCAACCCTCTCCTTCACAGCAGGGAGAATAAACCTGGCAACTTTACTGCTTCCAATCACATTCGCGCCCTCACTAATTTCCACCTCCATATCACCAGACTTCTTTCCTACTGTCTTAAGAGTGTTGTCCCTTTAAGATCTCAGCATGCTAATGAGCCAAGTACCTGGATGTAGTCATGTGACTATAAGCCATAGCCACTCTGCAACCAACACCCAGATGAAGGTTCTGTAAATAGTTTGCCCTGTACTGTATATAACAGTTTAGCTGCTGATAAACCTGTTAGAGATCTTCAGCAAACTAAAATCCACACATCTCATTTATGTTGATTAAGACAACATAAATAACTCATTGCACCTACTTCAGCTGTTCTGCTGCTGAAACCCTCATTCAAGCTTTTGTTACCTCTAGACTTGACTATTCCAACACAATTCTGGCTGGTCTCCCACATTCTACCCTCTGGAAACTTGAGGTTATCCAAAACTCTGCAGCCCGTGCCTTAACTCACACCAAGTCCATTTCACCGATCACCCGTGCGCACTGACCTACACTGGCCCCGGTCAAGCAACGTTTGATTTTAAAATTCTCATCCTGGTTTTCAAATTCCTCCATGTCCTCACCCGCCCTTAACTATGTAATCGCCTCCAGCCCGACAATCCTCCAAGACACCTGCACTCGTCTAATTCTGGCCTCTTGCTCCACCACTGGTGGCTATGTCTCCTGTTGCCTACGCCCTAAGCTCTGGAATTCCCTCGACACCTCTCTACCTGACTTTCCTCCTTTATGACACTCCTTAAAACCTACCTCTAACCAAGGTTTTGGTCATCTGACCCAACATCTTAGGCGGCGCAGCATCATTTTGTTTAATGCTCCTGAAGTGCCTTCGATGTTTTATTAGGTTAAAGACACTAATTTGCTGTTGTGGAGCCACAAAGCTGCATCATTTTACTATTTTCTCCACCATAGGAGATTCAAGACGAGGTAGCCACCAAGGTGAAAAGCACTTTTTATACATCTACCAGCAAAATAGAAAACACTGATCTGCCATTGCATTTGTTTATTTTAGTTTCACACAACTCAAACAAATCACTCGTCTTTGTAAATCAGAGCAGAATGACCGATACGCACGTGTCACTTTAAGCAGTGCTTCTGTTTTTTCTCCTTGTCTCAGGAATCCACATTACAAACTCCTAAAAGGACTGTAGTGCTACTCAGCAGCCTTCTGTGTTCCTGCACAAACAAAATTCACCCTAATTCTTTCCTCCTTCCTTTTTATCTTTAAAGATTCACACCACCTCACTCGAAGGCAAGTTCTTTGTTTTAGAAGCAAATGCCTTGCATTAATAACTCACAATTTACCTGGGATGAACTGGACATAAAAGCTGAATTCCAGAGATGAGTTGACTGACTGCCCCAGACATGAAGGCAGCATTTGACTATGGCACCAAGGAGCCCGAGTAAAACTGAAATCAATGGGGATCAGGGAGAAAATGCCCAAGTAGCTGAAATCATGTATAGCTCAAAGGCAGATGGTTGTGGTTCTTAGCATCCAATCAGCTTGGCCATAGGACATCCCTGTAGAAGTTCCTCAGTGCAATGTCCCAAGCTGCTTTAATGACCTTCCCTCCAATTTAAGGTCAGAATTGGGCTGTTTGCTGGTGGTTATACAGTGCTCAATTCCATTTGCAGTTCCTCAGATAACAAAACAGCCCACGCCAGCGTGCAGAAAGACCTGGAAAGTAACCTTCATGCCACACATATATCAG
The DNA here is from genome assembly GCF_036365525.1 of Heterodontus francisci. NCBI lineage: Eukaryota > Metazoa > Chordata > Chondrichthyes > Heterodontiformes > Heterodontidae > Heterodontus > Heterodontus francisci. The sequence goes on from NC_090379.1 coordinate 107,719,346, forward strand.
GCAATGACATCTTCAACAAAAGACAGCAAAGCCACCTCACCTTAACATTCATTGCAGAGTACTCCAATATTCTAGAATCCCCACTGGCCAGAAACCCAACTGGATCAGCCTCAAATGTCATAGCTACTAGAGAAGGCCTGCGGCTGGGTACTCTGCAGTGAATGGTCACCCAATTTCCCAATGCTCCTACAAAATCTAAAAGACACAACCCAGAAGCGTAATGAAAAGCCTCCACTTGCCTGGATGGGTTCAGCTACAAGAGCTTGATACCATTCACGACAAAGCAGCTCCCTTGACTGGCACCTCCCACTGGCCCAAACATCCACTCCCCCTACCAGTGCCCCATAACTACAGAGTACCATCTACAGAATGTACAGCAGCAATTCAGAGGCTTCTTTGGCCGCAGGTGCATTGGAGAACCTTCACCTCAGTCACACATCATCCGGACTTGGAAATATATTGCCATTCCTTCTTCATTGCTAGGTGAAAATCCAGGAACTCCCTACCTAACAGCATCGTGGGAACACTGTCACCACATGAAGTGCAGCAGTTCAAGGTGGCAGCTCACCATCACCTTTTCAGAACTAGGCACATACAATAACTGCCACCCATGCTATTGACACCCACATCCTGAGAATGAATAAATAAAATTATGCTATTGTTTCTTTTCACAAGTTAACACATCTCCCATGAATTTTCAGTTTTTATTTTCAGCATGATTCCACCTAGAGTCAAAGAAATGACAACCTTGCTTTAATTTATCACTTAAGAACAAAGAACAGTACAGCACAAGAACAGGCTATTCGGCCCTCCAGGCCTGCGCCGATCTTGATGCCTGTCTAAACTAAAACCTTCTGCACTGCCGGGGACCGTATCCCGCCATTCCCATCCTATTCATGTATTTGTCAAGATGCCTCTTAAACGTCGCTATCGTACCTGCTTCCACCACCTCCCCGGCAGCAAGTTCCAGGCACTCACCACTTTCTGTGTAAAAAGCTTGCCTCACACATCCGCTCTAAACTTTGCCCCTCGCAACTTAAACCTATATCCCCTAGTAACTGACTCTTCCACCCTGGGAAAAAGCTTCTGACTATCCACTCTGTCCATACCACTCATAACTTTGTAAACCTCTATCATATCGCCCCCTCCATCCCCGTTGTTCCAATGAAAACATTCAGAGTTTATCCAGCCTCTCCTCATAGCTAATGCCCTCCAGACCAGGCAACATCCTGGTAAACCTCTTCTGTACCCTCTCCAAAGCCTCCATGTCCTTCTGGTAGTGTGGCGACCAGAATTGTACGCAATATTTCAAGCTTGGCCTAAATAAGGCTCTGTACAGCTGCAGCATAACTTTTTACACTCTTTGCCCTGACCAATGAAGGCAAGCATGCCATATGCCTTCTTGACTACCTTATCCACCTACGTTGCCACTTTCAGTGACCTGTGGACCTGTACACCCAGATCTCTCTGCCTGTCAATACTCCTAAGGGTTCTGCCATTTACTGTATACTTCCCACTCCACTGCTACCCTCGGTCTTCTATGACCGAGCCAGTTCTGTATCCATCTTGCCAGCTCACCTCTGATCCCGTGTGACTTCACCTTTTGTACCAATCTGCCATGAGGAACCTTGTCAAAGGCTTTACTGAAGTCCATATAGACAACAACCACTGCCCTTCCTTCAATCATCTTCGTCACTTCCTCAAAAAACTCAATCAAATTAGTGAGACACGACCTCCCCTTCACAAAACCATGCTGCCTCTCGCCAATAAGTTCATTTGTTTCCAAATGGGAGTAAATCCTGTCCCGAAGAATCCTCTCTAATAATTTCCCTACCACTGACGTAAGGCTCACCGGCCTATAATTTCCTGGATTATCCTTGCCACCCTTCTTAAACAAAGGAACAATATTGGCCATTCTCCAGTCCTCTAGGCCCTCACCTGTAGCCAATGAGGATACAAAGATTTCTTTCAAGGCCCCAGCAATTTCTTCCCTTGCCTCCCTCAGTACTCTGGGGTAGATCCCATCAGGCCCTGGGGATTTATCTACCTTAGTGCTTTGCAAGACACCCAACACCTCCTCCTTTTTGATAATGAGATGACTGAGACTATCTGCACTCCCTTCCCTAGGCTCATCATCCACCAAGTCCTTCTCTTTGGTGATTACTGATGCAAAGTATTCATTTAGTACCTCGCTCGTTTCCTCTGGCTCCACACAGATTCCCTCCTCTATCCCCGAGTGGGCCAACCCTTTCCCTGGTTAACATCTTGCTCTTGATATACGTACAAAAAGCCTTGGGATTCTCCTTAATCCTGTTTGCCAATGACTTTTCATGACCCCTTTTAGCCCTCCTGACTCCTTGCTTAAGTTCCTTCCTACTTTCTTTATATTCCTCAAGGAGAGAATGCTAATCACAGCTAAGAAACACCTTTACAAGGAGTTACTCATCAAACTTCATGGCCAATAACCCCATTACCCAGAGTTACCAATACCTGCTAATGGCTGATAAACCTCCATGACCTGCAATCATAAATTCTCCCATTACGTTCAATAATACCTCTTCACCTGGTATCACTAGCAACCCACCACCACCATCCACACCCCCAAGACAGACAAACCAGTCACTTCAGTCACAAAATTTACTCTTGCAGCAGATACATCCCAATTTACCTGTAGCTACTAATTTGCATTCCCACCTTCAGACTCCATCAACCCTTTACCTGCAGTCACTGATCACAGCCAATAAACCCCACTACGAAGACACTAATCCTCCAGCCAATATACGCTATTACCTTGCCACTACCCCCAACATCCTATAGACCCCATTAATAAACATCACTATTAACACCCTTCCCTCACACCCAGAATCAGAACTGTTACAGCATAGGAGGCCATTCGGCCCATCGAGTCTGCACCAGCTCTTCTAGCGAGCATGTCACCTGGTGCCACTCTCCTGGCTTCTCCCCAGAACCTTGCACATTGTTCCTTTTTATATAAGAAGTTGAATTCCTTTTTGAATGCTTCAACTGAACCTGCCTCCACCACACACATCAGTGCATTCCAGACCATAACCACTCACAGAGAAAGTTTTTCCTCATGTCACTTTTGCTTCTTTTATCAATTACTTTAAAATCTGTGCACTCTCGTTCTCGATCCTTTCATGACTAGGAACAGTTTCTCTCTATCTACTCCGTCCAGACCCCTCAATTTTGAATACCTACATCAAATCTCCTCTCAGCCTTCCCTCTCCAAGGAAAACATTCCTAACTTCTCCATTCTTGTAAATCTTTTCTGCACCCTCTCTAATCCTTCCTAATGTGGGGTGCCCAGAACTGGACGCAATATCCAGATGAGGCCGAACAAGTATCTTATTCAGGTTCAACATAACCTCCTTGTTTTTGTACTCTATGCCCCGATTAATAAAGCCCAGCATACTGTGCTTCATTAAACCGCTCTCAACCAGTCCTGCCACCTTCAATGACTTATACACATATATATCCTGGTCCCTCTGCTCCTCCACCCCCTTTAGAATTGTACCCTTTATTTTATATGGTCTCTCCACATTCTTCCTACCAAAATGAATCACCTCACATTTCTCTGCATTGAACTTCATCTGCCACCTGTCCGTCCATTCTACCAACTCGTCCGTGTCCTTTTGACATTCGACACTATCCTCCTCACAGTTCACAATGTTTCCAAGTTTCATATCATTTGCCAACTTTGAAATTGTGTCCTGTACACCAAGGCCTAGCTCATTAATATTAATCAGGAAAAGCAAAAGTCTGACTTTTAACTGACCCCTGGGGAACTCCACTACAAACCTTCCGCCAGCCCGAGAAACATCCATTAACCACTACTGTTTCCTGTAACTCAGCCAGTTCCGTATCCATATTGCTACAGTCCCATTTATTTCATGAGCTATAACTTTGCTCACAAGTCTGAGCACTACATCAAACACCTTTTGGAAGTCCATGTAAATCACATCAACTGCATTGCCCTCATCAACCTTCTCTGTTAACTCTTCAAAAAACTCCAGCAAGTTAAACGTGATTTTTCCCTCATGAAATCCATGCTGTCTTTCTTTAACCCGCATTTGTCCATATGACTATTAATTTTGTCCCAAATTATTCTTTCTAAAATTTTCCCCACCACCGACGTAGTTGCTAGACTTATCTTTACACCCGTTTTTGAGCACAGGTGTAACATTTGCAATTTTCCAGTCCTCCGGCACCACCCCTGTATCTAAGGAGAATTAGAAAATTATGGCCAGTTTCTCTGCAATTTCCACCCTCACTTCCCTCAGCATCCTTGAATGCATCCTATCCATTCCTGGTGCCTTATCAATATTAATCCCTTCAAGTGTCTGAATTACCTCCTCTTTCACCATTGTCTGGGTTGCATCTTCCTCCTTATTAAAGACAGATGCAAAGTATTCATTTAATACTTCCGAAGTAGGGTCACTGACCCGAAACGTTAACTCTGCTTCTCTTTTCACAGATGCTGGCAGACCTGCTGAGTGGTTCCAGCATTTCTTGTTTTTATTCATTTAATACCTCAGCTATGCCCTCTGCCTCCTTGTGCAAATCCCCTTTTGGGTCCCTAATCAGCTCCACTCCTCCTTTTACTGTTTATATGTCTATAGAAAACTTCAGGATTCTCTTTTATGTTAACTGCCAGTCTCTTTTTATACTCTCCCTTTTCTTCTCTTATTTGCTTTTTCACTTCCCCCCCTGAACCTTCTATATTCAGCCTGGTTCTCAACAGTATTTTCTACCTGGCATCTGTCATATGCACACTTTTCATTTCTTTTGTCATCCAGGGTGCTCTGGATTTGTTTACCCTGCCTTTCCCCTTCAAGGGAATATACCTTGGCTGAACTATTTCTTTTTTGAAGGTAGCCCATTATTCAGCTATAGTTTTTCCTGCCAACCTTTGACTCCAATTTATTTGTTCCAGATCCATTCTTACCCCATTGAAGTTGGCTTTGCCCAACTTAATTCTTACGCTGGATTATTATTGGTCCTTTTCCATAGTCAGCCTAAAACTTATGATACAATGATCACTATCTCCTAAATGTTCTCCTACTGACACTTGATCCACTTGGCCCACCCTATTCCCAAGAACCAGGTCTGCACCTCCTTTCGCATTGGACAAAAAATATACTGTAGACAATTTTCCTGAACACACTCTAGGAACTCTTGCCCCGTCCTGTCCTTTATACTTCTACTATCTCCGTCTATACTTGGATAATTAAAAAGTCCCCCATTATAATTACCCTATACTTTTTGCACCTCTCTGCAATTTCCTTGCAAATTTGTTCCTCTCTATACTTTCCACTAGTTGGTGGCCTGTAAACACCAAGCAATGTAACTCTAGCCAAATGGATCCTGTCCTCAATCATTCTGCGACATCCTTTTTCTCCAGCATTGCAATGCTATTTTTAATCAATACCAGAACCCCTTCCCTTTTTTTCCCTTTCATATCTTTCCTGAATAGCTTGGAGACAGGAATATTTAAAACTCAGTCCTGTCCTTTAGAGCCACATCATATTTCCACATGGCAATCTGCAACTATTACTCACCAATATTAATAACGCTCCGTACATTCATAATAACCGACCTTAACCCGCAATCACTAATATCCTCCCCTCACAGCCAATAACCCATCTTTACCTCCTCTCACTGATCACAGCGGCGCCACATTCAATGTTTCTGGAAATAAAAAACCGCCACCTGGCGATTCAAACTCCGGCCCGCCTCTACCCGTGACGTCACTTCCAACTCGTGATCCGAAGTCAAATTGTGAAAGAAAAATCCCTATTCGGTTTCAAAGATTTCCCCCTCGCCCCCCGCTTTCCAGGTGTAATTTTCTCAACATTATTAATTTGAAAAGAAGGTGGTTGGGGGTTAAAATCTTTAAGCAGTGTTGAAGTCTGGGCTGGCGTCGAACCGTTAGTGCGCATGCGTAGTAGCAGCCTCCGCGGAAAAGCGGTTGAATTTAAAATTCTTGCAGTAAATAGTTGCGAGTTTGATTGGCCGGCCGCGGCCCACCGGGGTTCAAATACGGTCAGCGCTCAGGTAAGGAATGGATTGGTGATTATGTCATGAATGGGGTGATAATAGTCGGGCTTTCCTGTCACTGTTGGGTTTGGTGGGCAATGACTGTCTGCGAGCTTCTTTGGCCGTTCTGCCCTCTGTCTCCTGCAGAAGCAGCCGTTAAAATGTCGGTGTTTCTTTTGGCGGGGGAACGGAGTGGACAGTTCCAAGCTGAGGGAACCGAATATTAAAGGCCATCTGGGGGAATTGAATTCACTCTGGCCTGTGAGTCAGCGGGTTGTGGCTTTAATCCCCATTCCAAAGAGCTGAACACGAAATCCTCAACCAATGTCACCTAAAATAGATTATTTGGCAAAGGTTGTGAGATCTTGCTGTGCGCAAATTAGCAGAGAATACGTTTCAAAACTACTTCAGTGACTGCAAAGTGCTTTGAGGGCCTGAGATTGTGAAAGGTGCTATATAAATGCAAGTCTTTCTAAGCCAATAAGTCTTAAATTCTGCCCCATTCCCACCCCGCCCCCCCCCCCCCCATCCCCCATGTTTCACTCTAAATTGGCTGGTGCGTCACCTTGAACAAAAATAAAATCCTTGAAAAATACAGCAGGGTCCATCTGTGGTGGGAAAAACAATTAACATTTCAGTAATATAAAAGCAAAATACTGCGGATGCTGGAAATCTGAAACAAAAACAAGAAATGCTGGATTCACTCAGCAGGTCTGGCAGCATCTGTGGAAAGAGAAGCAGAGTTAACGTTTCGGGTCAGTGACCCTTCTTCGGAACTGACAAATATTAGAAAAGTCGCAGATTATAAACAAGTGAGGTGGGGGTGGGGCAAGAGATAACAAAGGAGAAGGTGCAGATTGGACCAGGCCACGTAGCTGACCCAAAGGTCACGGATCAAAGGCAAACAATATGTTAATGGTGTGTTGAAAGACAAAGCATTAGTACAGATTAGGTGTGAATATACTGAATATTGAACAGCAGCAAGTGCAAACCTGAAGAAAAACAACCTGAATAAAACAGTGGGTAAGCAAACTGAACAAACTAAGATGAAATGAAATAAATGCAAAAAAAGATTGTAAAAAAAAAGGAAGACAAAATAACTAAAAATGAAAGTAAAGTGGGGGGCTGTCATGCTCTGAAATTATTGAACTCAATGTTCAGTCCGGCAGGCTGTAGTGTGCCTAATCGGTAGATGAGATGCTGTTCCTCGAGCTTGCATTGATGTTCACTGGAACACTGCAGCAATCCCAGGACAGAGATGTGAGCATGAGAGCAGGGGGGAGTGTTGAAATGGCAAGCAACCGGAAGCTCAGGGTCCTGCTTGCGGACTGAGCGGAGATGTTCCGCAAAGCGGTCACCCAGTCTGCGCTTGGTCTCCCCAATGTAGAGGAGACCACACTGTGAGCAGCGAATACAGTATACTACATTGAAAGAAGTACAAGTAAATCGCTGCTTCACCTGAAAGGAGTGTTTGGGGCCTGGGATAGTGAGGAGAGAGGAGGTAAATGGGCAGGTATTACACCTCCTGCGATTGCAAGGGAAGGTGCCCTGGGATGGGGACGAGGTGGTGGGGGTAATGGAGGAGTGGACCAGGGTGTCGCGGAGGGAACGATCCCTTCGGAATGCTGACAGGGGAAGGGAGGGGAAGATGCGACTGGTAGTGGCATCACGCTGGAGGTGGTGAAAATGGCGAAGGATGATCCTTTGGATATGGAGGCTGGTGGGATGAAAAGTGAGGACAAGGGGAACCCTGTCACGGTTCTGGGAGGGAGGGGAAGGGGTGAGGGTAGAGGTGCGGGGAATGGGTCGGACACGGTTGAGGGCCCTGTCAACCACAGTGGGGGGAAATCCTCGGTTGAGGAAAAAGGAGGTCATATCAGCAGCACCGTCATGGAAGGTAGCATCATCAGAGCAGATGCGTCGGAGACGGAGAAACTGGGAGAATGGAATGGAGTCCTTACAGGAGGTAGGGTGTGAAGAAGTGTAGTCGAGGTAGCTGTGGGAGTCAGTGGGCTTATAATGGATATTGGTAGACAACCTATCCCCAGAGATGGAGGCAGAGAAGTCGAGGAAGGGAAGGGAAGTGTCAGAGATGGACCATGTAAAGGTGAGAGAAGGGTGGAAATTGGAAGCAAAGTTGATAAAGTTTTCTAGTTCGGGGCGGGAGCAGGAAACGGCACCGATACAGTCATCAATGTACCGGAAAAAGAGTTGGGGGAGGGGGCCTGAGTAGGACTGGAACAAAGAATGCTCGACATATCCCACAAAAAGACAGGCATAACTAGGACCCATGCGGGTACCCATAGCGACACCTTTTACTTGAAGGAAATGCATGGAGTTGAAGGAGAAGTTGTTCAATGTGAGAACAAGTTCAGCCAGGCGGAGGAGGGTGTTGGTGGATAGGGACTGGTTGGGCCTCTGTTCCAGGAAGAAGCGGAGAGCCCTCAAACCATCCTGGTGGGGGATGGAGGTGTAGAGCGATTGGACGTCCATAGTGAAGAGGAGGCGGTTGGGACCAGGAAACTGGAAATTGTCAAAATGACATAGGGCGTCAGAAGAGTCACAGATGTAGGTGGGAAGAGACTGGACCAGCGGAGAAAAGATAGAGTCTAGATAGGAAGAAATAAGTTCAGTTGGGCAGGAGCAGGCTGACACAATGGGTCTGCCGGGACAGTCCCGTTTGTGGATTTTGGGAAGGAGGTAGAAGCGGGCTGTCCGGGGTTGCGGGACTATGAGGTTGGAAGCTGCAGAGGGAAGATCTCCAGAGGAGATGAGGTCAGTGACAGTCCTTTGGACAGTGGCTTGAAATTAACATTTCAGGTTGGTGACCTTTCATCAGATCAGAGATTGTTTTTAATATGCTGTGCTTTGCGCATAAAGAACAAAGAACAGTACAGCACAGGAACAGGCCATTCGACCCTCCAAGTCTGCGCCGATCTTGATGCCTGCCTAAACTAACACCTTCTGCACTTCCGGGGCCCATATCCCTCTATTCCCTTCCTATTCATGTATTTATCAAGATGTCTCTTAAACGTCGCTATCGTATCTGCTTCCACCACCTCCCCTGGCAACAAGTTCCAGGCACTCACCACCCTCTGTGTAAAAAAACTTGCCTCGCACATCCCCTCTAAACTTTGCCCCTCGCACCTTAAACCTATGTCCCCTAGTAACTGACTCTTCCACCCTGGGAAAAAGCTTCTGACTATCCACTCTGTCCATGCCGCTCATAACTTTGTAAACCTCTATCATGTCACCCCTCCACCTCCGTCGTTCCAGTGAAAACAATCTGAGTTTTTCCAACCTCTCCTCATAGCTAATGCCCTCCAGACCAGGCAACATCCTGGTAAACCTCCTCTGTACCCTCTCCAAAGCCTCCACGTCCTTCTGGTAGTGTGGTGACCAGAATTGCATGCAATATTCTAATTGTGGCCTAACTAAGGTTCTGTACAGCTGCAACATGACTTGCCAATTTTTATACTCTATGCCCCGACCGATGAAGGCAAGCATGCCGTATGCCTTCTTGACTACCTTATCCACCTGCGTTACCACTTTCAGTGACCTGTGGACCTGTACGCCCAGATCTCTCTGCCTGTCAATACTCCTAAGGGTTCTGCCATTTACTGTATACTTCTCGCCTGCATTAGACCTTCCAAAATGCATTACCTCACATTTGTCCGGATTAAACTCCATCTGCCATTTCTCCGCCCAAGTCTCCAACCGATCTATATCCTGCTGTATCCTGTGACAATCCTCATCATTATCCGCAACTCCACCAACCTTTGTGTCGTCCGCAAACTTACTAATCAGACCAGCTACATTTTCCTCCAAATCATTTATATATACTACAAAGAGCAAAGGTCCCAGCACTGATTCCTGCGGAACACCACTAGTCACATCCCTCCATTCAGAAAAACACCCATCCACTGCTAACCTCTGTCTTCTATGACCGAACCAGTTCTGTATCCATCTTGCCAGCTCACCTCTGATCCCATGTGACTTCACCTTTTGTACCAGTCTGCCATGCGGGACCTTGTCAAAGGCTTTACTAAAGTCCATATAGATAACATTCACTGCCCTTCCTTCATCAATCATCTTTGTCACTTCCTCAAAAAACTCAATCAAATTAGTAAGACACGACCTCCCCTTCACAAAACCATGCTGTGTCTCGCTAGTAAGTTCATTTGTTTCCAAATGGGAGTAAATCCTGTCCCGAATAATCCTCTCTAATAGTTTCCCTACCACTGACGTAAGGCTCACCGGCCTATAATTTCCTGGATTATCCTTGCCACCCTTCTTAAACAAAGGAACAATATTGCCCATTCTCCAGTCCTCTCGGCCCTCACCTGTAGCCAATGAGGATACAAAGATTTCTGTCAAGACCCCAGCAATTTCCTCCCTTGCCTCCCTCAGTATTCTGGGGTAAATCCCATCAGGCCCTGGGGACTTATCTACCTTAATGCTTTGCAAGACACCCAACACCTCCTCCTTTTTGATAATGAGATGGCTGAGACTATCTACACTCCCTTCCCTAGGTTCATCATCCACCAAGTCCTTCTCTTTGGTGAATACTGTTGCAAAGTACTCATTTAGCACCTCGCCCATTTCCTCTGGCTCCACACATAGATTCCCATCTCTGTCCTTGAGTGTGCCAACCCTTTCTCTGGTTACCCTCTTGCTCTTTATATACGTATAGAAAGCCTTGGAATTTTCCTTAATCCTGTTTGCCAATGACTTTTCATGACCCCTTTTAGCCTTCCTAACTCCTTGCTTAAGTTCCTTCCTACTGTCTTTATATTCCTCAAGTGCTTCGTCTGTTCCTAGCCTTCCAGCCCTTACAAATGCTTCCTTTTTCTTTTTGACTAGGCTCACAATATCCCGCGTTATCCAAGCTTCCCAAAACTTGCCAAACTTGTCTTTCTTCATCACAGGAACATGCTGGTCCTGGATTCTAATCAGCTGACATTTGAAAGACTCCCACATGTCAGATGTTGATTTACCCTCAAACAGCCGCCCCCAATCTAAATTCTTCAGTTCCTGCCTAATATTGTTATAATTAGCCTTCCCCCAATTTAGCACCTTCACCCGAGGACTACTCTTATCCTTATCCACAAGTACCTTAAAACTTATGGAATTATGGTCACTGCTCCCGAAATGTTCCCCCACTGAAACTTCGACCGTCTGGCTGGGCTCATTCCCCAATACCAGAATGGCCCCATCCCTAGTTGGGCTATCTACATACTGTTTCAAAAAGCCCTCCTGGATGCTCCTCACAAATCCTGCCCCATCCAAGCCCCTAGCACTAAGTGAGTCCCAGTCAATATAGGGGAAGTTAAAATCACCCACCACCACAACACTGTTTCCTTTACATCTTTCCAAAATCTGTCTACATATCTGCTCCTCTACCTCCCGCTGGCTGTTGGGAGGCCTGTAGTAAACCCCCAAAATCGTGACTGCACCCTTCCTATTCCTGAGCTCCACCCATACCTTGTTGCATGACCCCTCTGAGGTGTCCTCCCGCAGTACAGCTGTGATATTCTCCTTAACTAGTAATGCAACTCCCCCACCCCTTTTACATCCCCCTCTATCCTGCCTGAAGCTTCTAAATCCTGGAACATTTAGCTGCCAGTCCTGCCCTTCCCTAAACCAAGTCTCTGTAATATAAAGAACATCATAGTTCCAAGTACTAATCCAAGCTCTACTTTCATCTGCCTTACCTGTTATACTTCTTGCATTGAAACAAATGCACTTCAAACCACCAGTCCCGCTGTGCTCAGCAATATCTCTCTGCCTGCTCTTCCTCTTAGTCGTACTGGCCTTATTTACTATGTCCTCCTTATTTATTTCACTAGCTGTCCTACTGCTGTGGTTCCCACCCCCCTGCCACACTAGTTTAAACCCTCCCGAGTGACGCTAGCAAACCTTGCAGCCAGGATATTAGTGCCCCTCCAGTTTAGATGCAGCCCGTCCTACTTGTACAGGTCCCATCTGTCCCTGAAGAGAGCCCAATGATCCAGATATCTGAAACCCTCCCTTCTACACCAGCTGCTCAGCCACATGTTTAGCTGCACTATCTTCTTATTTCTAGCCTCACTGGCACGTGGCACAGGGAGTAATCCAGAGATTACAACCCTAGAGGTCCTGTTTTTTAACTTGCTACCTATTACAGGGAGAGGAAATGAGTGTCAGCAGCGGCTCAACTGGAACCCGTGACCTTACAGAAGCAAAGGTGCTGCAAGTCCCCACCCCAGAGACTTGAGCACAAATATCTGGGCTGATGCTCCAAGTAAAGCCATAGCTACCCCACCCAAACCCAACTACATGTTTTGTGTTTGGTTCGGGTCTGTATTCGGCGTCCAGCATTCGGGATCGGGTCGGGCTGGACTGCACTGTTTTGTTCCATATTGTTTTTGTTTTAGTCTATGATCTTTTTCTGTTTCAAAAATATGTTTGTTATTTTCGGGTTGGGCATTTAAAAAAATTAAAGAACTCAGGCCCGGGTTGGGGTTGGGTTGGCTGCTGTCGGGTCTGGCGCAGGTCAAGTTTTAATTTGTTATCCGAGCCAGGCTTTAGATCCAATGCAATATGGAGAGATTGCTGCACTCCGATAGAAAGAAAGACTTGCATTTATGTAGTGCTTTTCATGACCACTGGACATCTCAAAGAACATTACAGCCAATGAAGTAGTTTTGAAGCATGGTTACTGTTGTAATGTAGGAAACGCAGCAGCCAATTTGTGCACAGCAAACTTCCACAAACACTGGTGTGTTAATGACCAGGAAACAGTTTGGTGTAGCTTAACAGAGTGACCAGGGTGGTTGGTGGTGGCCAAAGGCAACGACTTACATCTTCCCACTGTTGTGCTAAAAAAATTGTTTAAGATTTGATGTTGGACAAGCAATCTGACAGCAAGGAGATGTTTAAGGGAAGTGAAGGCGGTGGGCCGAAGGGCCTGTTTCAGTGCTGTATCTCTCTGACTCCATGAATCTATGACTCTAGAGGTGATAATATGGGTAAGGGAAGAAAAACCTATGTTGAAGATATTGTCTTTATGTAGGAATGGAATAATGCAAGGGCTGTTCCTAGGAGATGGGTGATAAGGAAAGGCACTGAGATGGGAGAGGAATCAGAAAGCAAGTGGTGGATCTCATGGATGAAATGAGTATGGTGGGGTTGACTGATAGTGGTAGAAGATTAAAGTAGGTAAGAAAGAGGGGGAGGTCAGGAAGTAGTTGAGGCAGTAGCACAAGTGACCACGATCTTCACTGAAGAAACCAGTAAGCATTTTGTACTTCAGTGTTGGAATCAACACCAGAACCAGCTCTGACTGACCTTAATTAGAGCTGCTTCTGGCACATAGTAAACAATTATTGTTTCACCAGAAACAGCTCTATTGATCCAATCTTCCAGAAATCAGCAGGGATTCAAATGTCCTGTGACGTACTGAGATTGCCCCATAATGCAGCTTCTGTACCTTGCCAGTGATACCCATATACCGTGAAAGAATAAAACAGACCTAACGGAGACTTCAACAGAACATGGGAGGGTAACGTAAGGGGTTATTAGTCATTGCTGGAGGATCCGAACTGAACAGACCTGTAACAAATAAAAGCAAAATACTGCAGATGCTGGAACTCTGAAATAAAAACAAGAAATGCTGGAACCACTCAGCAGGTCTGGCAGCATCTGTGGAAAGAGAAGCAGAGTTAACGTTTTGGGTCAGTGACCCTTCTTCGGAACTAGCAAATATTAGAAATGTCAAAGGTTATAAGCAAGTGAGGTGGAGGTGGGGCAAGAGATAATAAAGGAGAAGGTGTAGATTGGACAAGGCCACATAGCTGACCAAGAGGTCATGGAGCAAAGGCAAACAATATGTTAATGGTGTGTTGAAAGACAAAGCATTAGTACAGATAGGGTGTTAACGGACTGAAGATTGAACAGCAGCAAGTACAAACATGAAAAAAAGGTGAGGCGGTGCTGCTGGAGAGAGAGGTTCAGTGTGTGCATGTGGCGGCGCATAGCACTGAGTGTGGCTCTCAGGATGCGGCGAGAGTAGCAGTCCGAGGAACTTTGTATTTCTCGGAGATACCTGTAATCCTGGGTGGATTCAAAACATGATAGGTGAAAATGCAGTTGGAATCCACGTGGAATAAGTCGGAGCTGGAGTCAGTCACTGAGGAAGGAGATGTGAAAACGTTTTCACAGCCACATCTCCTTCCTCAGTGACTGTCTCCGGCTCCGACTTATTCCACGTGGATTCCAACTGCATTTTCACCCAACATGTTTTGAATCCACCCAGGATTACAGGTATCTCCGAGAAATACAACGTTCCTCGGACTGCTACTCTCGCCGCATCCTGAGAGCCACACTCAGTGCTATGCGCCGCCACATGCACACACTGAACCTCTCTCTCCAGCAGCACCGCCTCACCTTTTTTTCATGTTTGTACTTGCTGCTGTTCAATCTTCAGTCCGTTAACACCCTATCTGTACTAATGCTTTGTCTTTCAACACACCATTAACATATTGTTTGCCTTTGCTCCATGACCGCTTGGTCAGCTATGTGGCCTTGTCCAATCTACACCTTCTCCTTTGTTATCTCTTGCCCCACCCCCACCTCACTTGCTTATAACCTTTGACATTTCTAATATTTGCTAGTTCCGAAGAAGGGTCACTGACCCAAAACGTTAACTCTGCTTCTCTTTCCACAGATGCTGCCAGACCTTCAGACCTGTAACAAAAGTGTTTTATATTGTTGTCTCAATTGTGGTATCTTGACTACCAATTCTTTATATATTATGCCACACAGTTTGCCTTCGTCGAAGTTTGGAGGGCTCTGAGGAAAATGTTTTTGTTTTCTATCGAGTTGTAAATTATTTTCTGTCTTCTACAGGTTTTCAGATCCTGGTTTAAGCCATGGATGAAAATTGTTCTGTATTTCCAGAGGCTAAGTATGCACTTCTGTGATGAGTAACACCTCATACTGTTTTAGCTTTGCTATTATTTAAGTGTACCACGTACTAGTGAGTTCTTAATAGTGAATGAAACTGGTGTAACACTGAATCACAAGAAAAGCATGATATGAGCAAGGTTCTTGTGTATGCTAGTCATGGAAACTGGTGAAATTTTTCCCCTTTCTCTTTTCTGGCTGGGATTCATTCCATATTTGGCTCCCATTTGGTGTAGTTGGTGACTGCACCTGCTGTACTTGCAATCAAATGCACTAAGGAGCCAAATCCAAAGATCTATTTCTGTTTGGAAGAAGTGGGGCAATCTATGAAACAATTTGGTTGATGAAGGACAGAAAATCTGCAGTTCTGCATTTTGTTGGAATGGAACCAGTGGAGCCAATCATTTGACTTTGATGTAAATGGATGTGGCATTTTGTACTTTGAAATTACGACAGTGAGCCATTATCAATTTCCAGCCATTTTGTAACTTTTTGGATGTGTATCTCTCGCCTGCCAAGGAATTTACATTCTTATGCAACAGAATTTGAGCCTGATTCAGAGATTAGTTTTAGGTACTGCAGAAATCTGGGGCCCTGAATGAGTTATCTTGTATTGCAAATGATTATAGAACTGAACAAGATAGCATTTTGAAGACATTAAATGAAAGATGTGCTCATTATATGGGTGTAGACAAGGAATTTGTAATGCCACTGTAAGCCCACTACTGCACAGGAGGAGGACCGTTGTTACTCTTTCATGTCTGATGCATATCCTTAACCAGCGCAATATTCTTATTCACGAGCCCTTCCTGTGACCACAATACTCTATCTGTATTCTACCTCTATAGCATTGTTGTCTTAACGTTCCTATCTCTGTCAATGTGTCCAGCACATCTCCTGATATCAGATCATCCTCTATCTACTTAGTCACATCCGGGACTTCCCAAGGTTCCAATCTTGGTTCCCTCCTGCTGTATTCCTGATATATGCTACCCTTTGGCAATACTATTCACAAGTATGGAGTCGTCTTCCATCAGTTAATACCCAGCAGTAGCTCTGCACACCGATAACCTTGATCTCGTGACTACAACCATGCTGTCTGACTGCTCCTCTGGTAGTAATTGATGGATGAGCCAGAACTTTGTGCAGCTCAACATCAGTTAACACTGAAGAAATCAAGTTTGATGCCTCCCAAGAAGCTTTATGGTACAGCCCCCATCTCATTCCTCTTCGTGATGCCCACTTTAGCAGAATCTGACAGTAGTCAGCTTTGGTGTTCTGCTTGACCTTGACCTGAATTCTATACCCCACATTCAGTCTGTCAACAAGACTTCCTATTTTGGCCATCTGTCTCTCTCTACATTCCATCCCCCACCCACCCACCCGCCAAGCCTTTGCCTCCTGAAGACTTGACTTTGTGAATGCCTGCTTCATTGAGCTCCACGCTGCATAGCTTGCAATTCTTCCAACGGGTGCCTATTTTGCAGTCTTTTCCTATCTTGCCCATTTATACCAATATCCCTCAGTTCAAGCCTTGCCATTATCTTCAGATTCCACTACTGCCTTGCTGCTTGCAACCTTCTGCAGCACGTATATCCCGACCTGCTCTTAGACCACTCATCTCCTGTGTTCCCTTTTCCTTCTGCTCCACTATCAGTGGCAGACCTTTCAGCCCTCTCACATGTGCATCCTGGTTCTGCTTCCCCAAAACCCCTCTTTCTTGCTGTGTCTTTTGCCATCTTCAAAAACTTTATTAAAACTCGGGTTTATCAAGGATCTTGAGATCTGCTTAAAACATATATAGATTCTTGAATATTGTACGTCCTTTTCAATAATTGTTCAGCCCATAATCATGCAACTTGGAGCAATCCAATATGTGGTCATTGGGAGTGTGTTGCGGAGGTTGGGGAGTGGGGTGTGGGGTGGTGGGAGGAAGATAAAAAGAGGTTTCAGTTTAAAGAATTGCCACAGTGATGTACTACATACGACAACTGCTAACCTGAGGCCCAAGCTATACCAACATGTTCTCCCAGCTGGTGCATGCAGAACAGTATTGGTCATTTGAAGCAACTATTGACATTGAAAATGCTAGAATAAGCTATTGAATATGATGGAGTTAATCTCAATGAATATGTGCAATTTGCCAGCAAAATCTATTCACTTATCTTGGATAATCTCCAAGATGATCTGACTTTTTTCCTATTTTGCCATTGCTTTTGATGATCTTCCTGATTTACACTATTGCTGTTGTAGTTTTCAAGATCACAGTTGTCTGGATAAGCCACTTCTGACTTAATAGACTGCATTCATCCTACTGTGGATCTTGCTGCTTTGACTGACTCCAGGCTCTGTGTTCGTTTCATATCCAGACACTCTGTCTCTGTCACCCTATTCAGTCAGCTGTGATACTCTTCTGTACACAGGCTGGGATAAGCACATGCTGGTAGAGCATGAGTCTTGGGCTGCTGCATGCCATCTGAGGCCATTTTCCATATGCGAGCTTAAGCAATGAGTGTTGGGAAGCTGTTCAACTATGGAATGTGTACAACAGCTCATCCTATATTTGCCAACCAAACTTAAGCCATGTTTTCTCTTGGTTAAACCTCACTACTTAGTTTCCTTTGAGACACAAAAACCCAGCAGGAAAGGTGATCCAACCATGGCTAACAAGAGAAGTTAAAGATTGTATTAGATCAAAGGAAGAGTAAAAGTTGCCAAAAAAGTAGTAAGTCTGAGGATTGTGTGCATTTTAGAATTCAGCAAAAGAGGATCAAGAAACTGATAAAGAGAAAATAGATTATGAAAGCCGACTGGCTAGAAACATAAAAACGGACTGTAAAAGCTTCAATAGGTATGTAAAAAGGAAAAGGTGAGCAAAGACAAATGTGGGCCCACTACAGGCAGAGACAGGATAATTTATAATGAGGAATAAGGAAATGGTAGAAAAACTAAACAAATACTTCGTGTCTGTCTTCATGGAGGAAGATACAAAAAACCTCCCAAAATGCTTGAGAACCAAGGGATTAGTGAGAATGAGGAACTGAAAGAAATTAGTATTAGTAAAAATGTACTGGAGAAATTGATGGGACTGAAAGTTGATATATCCCTTGGACCTGATGATCTACATCCCAGTGTTGAAAGAGGTGGCTGTAGAGTAGTGGATGCATTAGTGGTCATCTTCGAAAATTCTACAGATTCTGGAATGGTTCCTGAAGATTGCAAGGTAACCCCACTATTTAAGAAAGGAGGGAGAGAGAAAACGGGGACCTACAGACATGTTAGCCTGACATCAGTAGTAGGGAAAATGCTGGAATCTGTTATAAAGGATGTGATAACTGGGCACTTAGAAAGTAATGGTAGGATTGGGAAGAGTCAACATGGATTTATGAAAGGGAAATCATGTTTGACAAACCTGTTGGAGTTTTTTGAGGATGTAACTAGCAGAATGGATAAGGGGGAACCAGTGGATGTGGTGTATTTGAATTTTCAGAAGGCTTTCGATAAGGTCCCACAAAGGAGGTTAGTAAGCAAAATTTGGAGCACATGGGATTGGGGGGTAATATCCAAGCATGGATTGAGAATTGGTTAATGAACAGAAAACAGTAGGAATAAACAGGTCATTCTCAGGTTGCCAATATGTGACTAGTGGGGTACCGCAAGGATCAGTGCTTGTGCCCCAGCTATTCACAATCTATATCAATGATTTGGATGTGGGAACCAAATGTAATATTTCCAAGTTTGCTGATGACGCAAAACAAGTGAGAATGTGAGTTGTGAGAAGGTTGGAAAGAAGCTTCAAGGGGATTTAGACAGGCTAAGTAAGTGGACAAGAACAATGCAGATGAAATATAATGTGGAAAAATGTGAAGTTATCCACTTTGGTAGGAAAAACAGAAATGCAGAGTATTTCTTAAATGGTGAGAGGTTGGGAAATGTTGATGTCCAAAGGGACCTGGATATCCTTGTTCATCAGTCACTGAAAGCTAACATGCAGGTGCAGCAAGCAATTAGGAAGGCAAATGATATTTTGGCCTTTATTTCAAAAGGATTTGCTTACAGGAGTAAAAAAGTCTTAGTGCAGTTGTATAGAGCCTTGGTGAGACCGCACCTGGAGTATTGTGTACAGTTTTGATCTCCTTACCTGAGGAAGGATATACTTGTCATAGAGGGAGTGCAACGAATGTTCACCAGACAGATCCCTGGGATGGCGGGATTGTCCTATGAGGAGAGATTGAGGAGACTGGGCGTGTACGCTGTAGAGTTTCGAAGAATGAGAGGTGATCTCATTCAAGCATACAAAATTCTTACAGGGCTTGACAGGGTAGATGCAGGAAGTATGCCCCCCCTGGCTGGGTGAGGTCTAGAACCAGGGGACACAGTCTCAGAATAAGAGGCAGGCCATTTAGGACTGAGATTAGGAGGAATTTCTTCACTCAGATGGTGTTGAATCTTTGGAATTCTCTACCCCAGAGAGCTGTGGAGACTCTGTCATTAAGTATATTCAAGACAGAGATCGATAGATTTCTAGATAAAGATGTCAAGGGATATGGGGATAGTGCAGGAAAATGGCATTGAGGTAGGTCAGCCATGATTTAGTTGAAGGGCAGAGCAGACTCGAGGGGCCGAATAACCTACTGCTACTCCTATTTCCTGTGTTCCTATGTTCCTACCCTGGCATTCATTCCCAATGACAGGCCACTGCCCTCTGATATAGCCCAGTACCTCCACAGTCTTGGGGAGATTGTGCAACTAGTTCATATTATTTAATATCCTCTTTATTTTTCCATGTTTCCCACATCAGTCTGACGAACCACATTAAATGATGACCTTTCCCTAGCATCAATGATATGTTTTCTCAATGTGCTCTCAAAAGCAGAATTCCAATTTCCACCACTGGCAAATCAAACTTTTTCCAAATGAATAGACTTCAAAGATCACCAGGAATAGAATAGTATTGAATTAGAAGTGGATCTAATGCTGCCTTTTTTTTTCTCAGTGCTGAAATCAGGGAAGGGAAATGCAAGAGGAGACAGTCGGGTGTAAGTTTCTATTAATTGTTAGTTCTCTTTTGCATGATCTAAGGGGAACAGAAGTGCATTTGAAAAGATTTTTAAAATGTGGTTGTTAAATTGCAAAAGTAATTAACTGCCCTGCTCACCTGTCTGAATTGTGCATCTAAAACCAGAGTCCCACCTGAGACATTAGCCCTTTCCTTTCAGATGCTGATTGATCTGCTGTGCATTTCCAGGTTTCTGGTTTTACTTTATCTGTAATATCTCCTTTGTCACATCCTGGTGAAATTCAATGAGGTATTGTGTTGAATGAAATTTGAAATCTCAATAGTCCTGATTTTGAGGAACAGCTTAAAAGTTTGCAATCGAAAGGTGATGGACAATTTGGTACTGGGATGTCAAAATTGCAGCCACGAAGATGTGGCAACTTTGTTTCAATTTGTACTTGTATTGGATTCTCCTATTTAAATATCACAGGCCTGGAGGTTTGTGAAGGTATATGTTCAAAACTGCTCCCTCATTGATGGATAAACCCACATCTGAGCACCAAGGTGTGTTAGTATTGTTAGCTTGATGTATATGCTTAAACTCTTAAGTCGTCTGTAGAACTCCATGGTGTGCACAGACAAAAGTTGAGTACTCCTAGTTTAGTATTGTGCACTAGGCTATGATCATATGTAATTGTCCCATAGCAGTAGTGGAGCGCTGGTATATTTCAAGTCTTTTTATAATCTTTTTTCTGTTTTCATATTGAAACAACATTTTACTTAGATTTTCTTTGAGTTTTATTAAAAATTGTATGCCTGTGTATCAAAGTTTCTTGCTCCATCTGTGATACTGCAATGCATACTCATTGTTTGAGTTGTCCTGAGTATAAAAAAAATAATGGATGGCAGGATAAAGGAGCACAAGATGGATTTTCAGCAGACACCTACTTGGCAACAATTCTGATTTAATCAGGATGGTCCTGACTTTGAGTCAGTTGTCAATTCCCAATTGCACCAGTTTAAATAGTGCAGGGTATACAAAGATGTACAATTATTGAAAACTGCTCTATATCAAAGGCTTACAAAGCAATATTGTTTAAAATTGCTAAAACTTTAATGAGTGGATGCATAGTTACTCCCAGACAAATATTGACTCATGAATCTTATAATGTTTGTACTTAAATTGCCATTTTTTTCAACCCCCGCCCAAGATTTTGAAAGTTTCCAGGAGCCCACTTAGAACTCTGAAAGAAGCTGATATCAGTCAAAAGGTAACAAAAAATTTAAATAAGATTTTAGAACTGTTTAGACTGCAGATAATACCATGCCCTGTCGTATGTTCTGTGTGTGCAATACATTGTGGATGTAGACTGTAGGCAGGTCCTAGCTTTGTGCAAAGGATGACTTAATGGGTAATTTGACAAAGGGGAGGCTTGTCTACCCACATGTACCTTAATTGATTGTAAGCAACAACGGGTGTTCGGAATCATGCTGAAACCTGCAGGTACTGAAATACAAATGTATGCCTGATTTAATTTCATTGGTGGGAGAGAGGCATAGTTTAAGATGGATTAAATAAACTGGTAGAAGCAGTGACTCTATATTTGCTGATGCAGTTTTTTTTAGCAATTATTTTAGTTTGAAAATAAAAATGGGGAGAGTTGTTTTCAGTGCTCAGGTATGCCAACATGCTAAAAATCAGAAATTCAAAATAGAGGGGTATTACAAGCTCTAGATTTTGATTATTTTTCTTTTTGTTCTGCTTGGAGATGGAGCAGGTCGGAAAACTTCGTAGGAGCTCTCGAAGAGTCAGCTTTGCAGAGACCAAAGAAGTCAAGTAAGTGAAAGATGTGTAGCTTTGTGTTAAAATTCCACTTAATCCGAGCAGAAAGTAGGAATGTGCTTCCTGAAGGTCCACTTGGTTTTATATAAATTGTGGCCTAAAGTTGTGTTTGTTGTGATTGAGACTACCTGATAATGGTTCAGGGGAGCAAATGTTGTAAGTTGTTGTATTTTCTTTTGTTAATGGGGAAACGGGTAAGTTGTTTCATTTTGAATCTTGTTAGCTGTTCTGAGGTGCTGTGATTAAAAACAGAAAATATATGAAAACATTCAGAAGATCAGCTAGCATCTGTGGAGAGAGAAACAGTCAACATTTTAGAGTTAAAGTTTCCCAGCATTTTCTGTTAGTTTGAATTTCCAGCATCTGCAGTATTTTGCTTCTGGTTCAGAGATACTGTATGCTAAATTCCAGAAAGCTGCTTGTTGAAGGATGATGCTGGAGCCAGTCTTTACTCAGTGTTAGTGATTTTACAAAGTGAAATGTAGCTCTTTACTCAAAATCTCCACCAGTCTAAGTGTCTCCTCATATGTGCTCAAGAAAGGGGACGGGGGTGGGAGCGGAGCGGGCCGGGTCGGAGCGGAGAGAGCAGCGAGGGGTGGGGGGAGCGGAATGGCCGGAGAAAGCAGCGAGGGGGAGGGGTGGGAGAGCGGAGCGGCCGGAGAGAGCTGCGAGGTGGGGGGATGCGGAGCAGCCAGAGAGAGCAGCAAGTGGGGGGTGAGGTGGGGTGGGGGGGGGGGGGTGGAGCGGAGCGGCTGGAGAGAGCAGCGGGGGGAAGGGAGGGGAAGCGGAGCGGCTGGAGAGAGCAGCGAGGTTGGGGGAGTGGGGAGCAGAGCGGCTGAGAGAGCAGCGAGGGGGGTGGCAAGGGGGGAGCGGAGCGGCCGGAGAGAGCGGGGGGGGGAGGAGGGGAGCAGAGCGGCGGGGACGGGAGAGAGCAGCGGGGGGGGGGGGGGGGGGGGGGTGGAGTGGGGGGGGGTGCAAACGGAGCAGCCGGAGAGAGCGGGGGGGAGGGAGGGGCGCAGAGCGGCCGGAGAGAGCAGCGAGGGGGGGGGGGGTGCAGAGCTTGACGCATGCGTGAATACCCATTGGCGTTGCATTGCTGAACGCATAAAGCGCAGGCGCAGAGGCCGACCAGGCGCGTTGCCCGAAGGTGCACACGTCGCGATGACATCATCGGCGCATGCGCTAACTAGTCCTGGCAAGTCGAAACGCAACGTGCAGAGGGCAGGAGCCCGTCTGTGCATGTGCACACCTTGGCGCAGCCTGAAGACGTCACTGCTGGCTGCATTGTCAGGAATCACTGTTTTGTAAAACAGCTGATGACTTGCATCTATCCATTTAAGTTTGCAGATTTCCTTTTTCTCTGGCATTTGTTTCAATCCAGCAATCCATAGTTTTTACTCACTTGCACATTTTGTAGAGTGCCCATGATCCCACAAGGAACGATTATCTACATAACATTAAATGGATATCCTACCTTCAGTATGCCCCTTGTGCAGAATCTCACCTAAATTATTTGACACAGAACCCCATATCCACTCCCTCCACAAGACCCAGTGTTTTCTGCAGCTAAAGTGCTTTTAACAACCCTTTTTATTTTCTTAGCTTCCCAAGCTAAAAGGACAATATCTCACATTCTCATCCATCAGAAATGTTATGAAACCAACTACACTCGAATGCCCATCAGGAAGATTAGCATGTGAAGCACCACTAAAAATGTTCTTTGGGTCACCTAAGGATGCAAACTTAAGTATGCATTTCTCCAGAGTTAATTTTTAATGTCTTTTATTTGCCCTTAAAACATTCTCGACTTTCAGGTGTTTCATTGTAGTACTTCACTCCAAAACATCAAAACTAGCATCTGGTGTAGTTTGAGTGCACAACCTGTTTAACTGACCCATCAAGCTTTGCAATTGCTCTGCCTCTTCTTTAGATGTATCATCTTTCTGTGATGACTTAGCATGATTAACTGGGATGGGAGTAACACTATCTCTAAATAGGGTTGTTGATGTAAAGTTATTCAGACTTACTCTGCTTAATATCTAAACCAAAATATTTAAAGGTCCCACAAGCCTGACTGCCAATCTTAAATTCTGCCTTAATCTTATTAATAACATTTCTCAAATTCCATCGTATCAACATGCATCATGAAGATGCCTGAAAGTTTCCCTTTAGGATACCAATAAAACATTGTAGGATCTGCTTTTAGTTGAACAAACTATTTTCAGCAAAACAGATCTCTGAGAAATACCATACCCTGAAAGCCTCATTAAAGTCATTGACCGCATTTGTTTAGTTTCCATAGCTATCTTGTTGCATCTGCCACCTCTTTAGGCGGTGTCAGAAACTCTTCTGTCTGAAAAGTATCACCCTGCAAAAACGTGGCTTTTATGTTGATTGATCTACACTCCCATGAATATGTGTCCAAAAGAGCTAAAATGACGTTTAAGATTACCTTTCCAGCTGTGGGAGCGTCCATTCTAACGTCTGTATCACTCACTTTCTCTTCAAAACTCCTAGCAACTAGCCTTGCTTTAGCCTTATAAGTCCCATCTGGAAGGACCTTTTCCAGTACAGATCCATCTTTGTGACGAGGCTGGCTATCTCTTATCTGGTACCTCAGAATAAAGACCAAACTCTCTCTAACTCCTTTTGTTTTGCCTCTTAGTTTATCCTCAAGTTTATTGGAAGCCACCAAATCTTCACGGTCATGAGGACTTCTGCTTCTAATTATATTGCGTCTTTAGTCTTCATTTCAACGTGTAATCTGTTCAAACTACGGCCTCTCCTAGCACTTTGATGTCTTTCGGACTGCTGCTGTAAGATCTCCCTCTCGCATTATCAGAGGCACTTTCTCCAGTACCTGATCACTTCCAGATGCACTGTTAGAACGTGCACTGTGCTTTCTTACTCTCCACTCTTTCACTCCATTCTGCCAGTCCTTGGACCTCGCTTCTTGGTCATCATCCTGGATATTCAACCAGTATTTAAACTTGTGAATAGATTTTCCTGCATGTCCGACAATTGTTGTATCCCTCCATTCATTAGATCCCTCTGGAATATATGTCACCCAAGTACCTACTTTGGGCAATTGGCCTTTGGATGCAATAGCTCTGTCCTGTGCATTGTGATCACTCACATTACTAGTCAACTGTTGATCCACTGTATTCTGTTCCTCAGGGGCCTCATCACAAAACACATAAGCATTTGAATTACAAGATGCCTCAGTTCCTTCTATCAGCTGCTCAGATTCTGACATCTTGTAATGAATCCCAAATAATTGTGAGGAATGAACTTGAACAGTTTAATTTCCATATTTGATAACTACTGTCTTGTGACCAGGGCCTTTCCATTCCCCGTGACCCCCTCTTTTGTAATATACCAAATCTCCTCAAGTAAATTTTCTCCGAGACCTCTGCCTTGATGAAAGTCCGTCTCCTTGCGTGTAAAGCATTCAATTGTGTAGAAAAAAAAATGTGACTAATTATATAACCTTCTAGGGCAGAAGAATTGTCGCACAGTACAGAAGGCAATTTGGGATTTCGCCCATAGACCCTATACCCTCCAACCATCTGAATTGAATTCTTTGCATGAATCACAGAATCGTTACAGTGCAGAAGGAGGCCATTTGGCCCATCGTGTCCGCACCAGCTCTCTGAAAGAGCAACTCCCTTAGTTCCATTTCCCTGCCTTCTCCCCATAACCCTGCACATTCTTTCTTTTCATATAACTGTCTAATTCCCTTTTGAATGCTTCAATTGAACCTGCCTCCACCACGATCTCAGGCAGCGCATTCCAGACCTTCACCACTCGCTGCGTGAAAAAGTTTTTCCTCATGTCACTTTTGCTTCTCTTACCAAATACTTTAAATCTGTGCCCTCCTGTTCTTGATCCTTTCATGAGTGGAAACAGTTTCTACTCTGTCTGGACCCCTCATGTCAGGACAGAAAGTGATAGGTTTTCAAAATGACCTAAAGGTCGAGCCAGCTTGGAGTCATCCATTCTCATTAAAACTTGTATTTATGTAGTGCCCTGCAAAGGAACTTCATTGCTTGCAAGCATCTTCATTTATTATAAGTAGTGAAGCAGCTTTCGAAGGAATAGAACGAATAGATAGTACAGTGAATACACAGACAAGAATAATCAAAAAGGCTAATGGAATCTGTGCCTTTATGTCTAGAGGAATAGAATAGAAGGGGGTAGAAGTCATGCTTCAATTATACAAAACCCTGGTTAGACCACACCTGGAATACTGAAAATAGTTCTGGGCCCTACTTTAGTGAGGATATATTGGCCTTGGAGCAAGCACAGCATAGATTTACTAGAATGATACCTAGACTCCTAAAATTAAGGAGAAATTACTTATTCCCTAGAATTTAGAAGGTTGAAGGGTGATTTGATTGAAGTTTTCATTATATTAAGGGGATCAGATAGGGTAGCTGGGAAGAAACCATTTCTGTTGGTTGGAGTGTCTAGGACGAGGGGGCATAGTCTTAATATTAGAGCCAGACCTTTCAGGAGTGAAATTAGGGAACACTTCTTCATGCAAAAGGTAGTAGCAGTTTGGAACTCTCTTACAAATGGCAATTGATGCTAGATTAATTAGTTTTAAAGTGGAGATTGACAGATTTTTTTTCACTAAAGGTATTAAAGGATATGGGGCAATGGCAGGTAGATGGAGATAGGTCACTGATCAGGCATGATCACATTGAATGGCAGAACACGCTTGAGGGGCGAAATAGCTGACTCCTGTTTCTATGATTGGTTTGTATGATTAGATCAGCAGCTGACTGAAGTGCAAATTCTGCAAACCTGTGTGTTTTGGATCTCTCATTTTTCTTTTATCATTTCAGGGAGTTTGTGACTGATAAAATGATAATGCAAGAAGATGTGGAAAATGGTAAATATAATTGCATGTTGGAATACAGATGTAATGTGCAGATTCATAATTGAAGTGCAGAAGTTGGTTATTTTTTTTCCTCAAAAGTGCTGAAATTGTTTTATTCATTCTTGGGATTTGGGCATTTATTGCTAGGATTATGCTTATGACCAGGATCAAGGGTCGACCACTCTTGGCATGAAAACAAGCAACATTTTCTGTTAATATTTGAAATTGAGGTAACTTGCAAAAAAATGCACATTTATTCATCTGTAGTTATTGAAATGTTTTAATTTTTAGACAAAGACTGCCAAAAGA